>NW_026109648.1:0-18840 GCF_024516045.1 Bombus affinis
GGTTCCAGCCTTTTCCTGCGGTAGTCGCTAACCCTCATCACTAAAGTAATAATTAAATGTAATTCATTAGTTGTTGGAAGGGTCTAGGAGAGCTTAAATAATTGGATATTTTTTGATTTACGTTTGTATCGTTAGATGGAAACAATATAATAGTACGACGTAAAATATAGTGAGCTAAACTACCCTTCTTTGTCAATGTCTCATTTGTCATTTTGAAGCATTCGAGAAAATTGAAATTACACTAATTTTCCTGTGATTCTAGTTTTTCATCGAAACATTCAACAATTCGCGAAACATTCAGTCATTATTTAACACGTTAAATGCCATAGGGGTCACCGGTGGCCGGCACTCAACTTGGCCGTGGTATCATCGAGGTCACCGGTGACCGGCGCCCGAAGATTAGTAGCAATACATAATTTGAATAATTATTTGTTATTAGCAATTAATTATAACTATTTATCAATAGTTATAAATTTTTTATTATTACCATCGTTACTACAATGGTATGACGAAATTAATGCAGTATAAAATATATAAGAATAGTTTTATTTATACATGTAGTATCGTGGACAAAAGGCCTAAGATATCTGCCGAATCGTAGACAATGTCGCGAGAGCCGCGGCATCGTCGGGTACATCAAGGTGTCGTCGGTCCTTTTTAAGTTTCGTGGAAAGGGCCCGCGTGACCCTGGCCACGCGCGTTTCGGGACACGTGTCTCGAACGACGGGAAAAGACAAAAGAGACGTTAAAGTCAGTATTAGTTGAGAAGCCGGAGAGAACGGATGCAAAAGGTGTGCAGAGTGTGAATTGAGAAGCGAGAGCGAGCGAGTGTAGAAGCCGAAGAGTGTGAATCGGGAAGTCGAAAGCCGCGTCTGAAAATAAGACGTACGACAGCATTGTAATTATTTCGTTGCTTCGACTATTATTAATTAAATCAAAACATCATTACTTGTCCTTTCCTCTAAGACCCATTAAGATACTACATACATGAAATATAGATAGGTCCCGGGACGTAATAACATAAAACAATTATTAAGCATTTCACAAAGGAACAATATGAAATAATGCTTTTTTTCCACCATGTTATATAGTCTCCATCTGGTATACGTATATGCGTATGTAGAGAATATATCTATTTGTAGTATTTTATAAGGTTGTAAAAGCTAGGAAGAGCACAATGTAATATATTACAAAATAGAAATTAAAATTTGTTCAAAGCGCCGTAAATGTTGATTTAGCGTATAGCTAATTATGTATAGTTATAAAAAATAGTAGCAACGCAAGAGGTTAAGAAACGATTTTCCCCTGCGACGAGATTACAATAATTGCAGGGATCATGATAATCCATGTCGTTACCATAATTTTCTCGTTTACATCTCTACCTCCTGCTGACCTTCGGGATCTTATCTGCTTTTACGAACTGTGTGACTGTACCCGTCGCGTTTTTCATTGACACGCAATTTATCGTCGTTAAAAGAAAACCGGGGACAACCTTAGGCGACAGAAACGCCTCTTTGAAAGGTGCACGCTAATTGGTCCGACTGAACTGATGATAAATGGAAAAGGACAAAATATTTTTTATCAATGCATACTAACTTTTTAGGCGACAGACCTCCGTTATTAGACGCCGTAAACTCTCGCGATAAATTTATCTCTCAGATAGCGCGACAAGTGCAAATCTATGTACAGATTCCCCGTTTTTATACTGTGAATCTTTCTTTGTTTATTGTTTTCATTTTCCATGCGAGTTCAATGAAAACAACAAGTTTATCAATTTTAAGTTATTTGTTACATGCTGAATTTTCATTCGTCGCACGCGTTTCGAACATACGACACGGATATCTATTTAAATCGTGTTCTATTTATAGTCACCACTCCTATTACAAGTGGAGATCACAGATTCGTGAAACCGTGGCCTGGTTTCGTGGTAATTTCGGTGTAATAGCTAAAGATCTAGCTGACACGAATCGAGAAATTCAAAGAGAACGAGCGAAAAAGCGTAATGCGTTTCAATGAGAAAAACAAACGATGAAAAAAGCCATTATTTCATCCGGTATTTCCGCAGGTGGCATTTTTTAATTTCGTTTGCATATTGCATTTCCATGCAATTTTTTATGATGACTGTTGCATTGCATAACGCACAGTAATCCGATGCTTTCGTTTTCGATAGATAAGAAATAAATAACGTTTCCCATCGAATGTTTCGCAACCTGATTACCGATTGAATTGCTATTCAATAACATCGTTACCTATCGAATATATCGAACATGGTGTGATTGTACGAGTAAATAATATCAATTAGATGAAACTCATATTACTAGTGTTCCATTTAATCGATTTACCTTGGCGCTGTTCTTCGACGCTTGGTGCCATCGTATCAGCGGACGGCGCAGTCTCCTTTTGTACAGTCGACGTATTGATTCCGTATTGAACGGGATTCCGTTCCTCCCGGTCCAGCAGGTCTGGAGCATTCGGCTGATTCGAGACGTTTTGTGTAGTTGAATCAGATGGTTGCGATGCTGGTGCTGTGAGCGTGGTTGTCCGATCTCGGGTAGTTGACACATTGCGAATGTCACGCGGTGAGCCCCGCGTGGTATGCGACGAGATCGGCGCTGGAGTCGAAGCGGTGCCTTCCGTCGGAGGAGTACGACCGTTGTCGTCTTGGACGGGATTTAGCTTCTTCCGATCCAGAGAATTTCGAGCGATTGATTGATTCAAGACGTTGTGTAACGTCGAATCAGATGCTTGCGATGCTGACGCTGCGAACGTGGTCGTCAGATCGCGTGTGGGTGACACGTTGTGAGTATCACGCGGTGAGCTCCGCGTGGTATGCGACGGGATCGCCATTTGAGCTGCGGCGATGGTTTCCGTCGGCGGAATTTGATCCTTGTTGTCCTGGACGGGATTCAGCTTCTTCCGATCCAGAGAATCTCGAGCGATGGACTGATTCAAGACGTTTTGTGACGTTGAATCAGATGGTTGCGATGCTGACGATGGGAACGTGGTTGTCGTCAGATCGCGTGTGGTAGTGTGAAACGAATGTGTGCCCGATTGCGCGGGTGGGCTCCCCCCGATAACCTAACCGAAGCGAGTTTTTTGCAAACATAACTCATTATCGATGGATTGTGGTATTTTAATCTGCCCGACACATAATGATGTTAAAGTTGGTCCCGAGCTTAATACTACTTCGATCGGGCTTGGTATGTGAAATGTTGGATCGGCTAATTTTAGATTTTTCCAACACTTTATACAATCAGACAAAGTAGTAACGCCGTTGGTTAAGATACAGATAACGAAGAGAAGGATTATTCTTAGATGAGAGAGTGAGAGCTATAGGAGCTGTCAGACTTGTGGGCACCGCGAGAGATGATGGAAAACTCTGAAGTTCGTTCTGATGTGATTACGGAGGAAAGCTCGGTATGGGTGTGCCTTTTGAACGAAGAACGCGGATTCGTTGCTTACATTTTTAGTTAGGAAAGGTGAGGACAAGTATCCGCGCTACCCATTGGCTAAGACGTTAACTCTTGAAGATGGGAGATGTAAGCACCCCATCGGCATGACTCGTGGAAAAATCCAGACATTTCTATTCTATAAATGCCTGGTTTTCTCTATCATATAATTATCAGTTTTTCCCGTTATAAATACCAGCTTTCTGCGCAATCTTTAAGCACGCTCAATAGACCTAATGACTTGTTTAAGTACCAGATATAAACCCAAAATTCTTGCAGGATTCAAGGTTCCTGCAAGCTAATGAGACTCGGTTTATGATGGGCCTTAGGTTTATTGAGGGTTTCTCTAACGACTCTTGGGCCTTTACGGTCAGACAATAGAAGACGTCGCGTGGACCTCTTCACGCGACGTAACTCTCACCTCTCGCGAAATGTTGTGCTGACAAAATATAGAACCAAAGGGTTGATGCAGCTGTTGATGAAAGTCATACAAAAACCAATGATCCTGAAGATATGCCAATATTTATTGTAGTCTTCCATCGTTGATGCAAAAAAGTGGAACCAAATCATAAACGTGTGATACGGTAAAAAGCAGATGAAGAAGATAAGCACAATGGAGATGACCAGATTTCCAACCTGTTGATCACAGAGAACGAAAGATACGTATTAAACTGGGACAACTAACTTGGTACTTGGCCTAATTAGTTAAAATTTAATTATTAGAAACCTAGAATAGAATATTTTTTAGTAAGACAATAAAAAATCTGAGATAAACAGTTAAATGTAGATTAGGCATTACAGTATTACTTCTTAAATTCTGGAATATACAGAAGATTTTCTCTATCGCGTTCTTATTTTTCTCTTCCGTCATTTTCTTCTCTGTGATCCATTTCCTACTCTCTCGCTTCGTTTGTTTTCTTGTTTCTCTCCATTTTCGTCTTTTGTTTTTCTTCCTTTCCTTCTCTACTCTTAGCTTCGCTTTTCCTTTTTTCCCTTAGCTGCCTTCTTTTCCTGCCGTTGCCTTCGCTTCAGCCCATTTTCTTCCATTTTCTTTCTATTTTTTTTTCTTCCTCTCTCTTTTCCATTATCTTACGCGATGAACAGACAAAGATTTGACATGACAACTAGCCCTTGTCAGCAAGTTTTACGATATGCCCGTTTAAAAATATTGTAGTATCGTGGGCAAAAGGCCTAAGATATCGGCCGAACCGTGTACAAAGTGGCGAGAGCTGCGGCGCCGTCGAGTACATCAATGTGTCGTCGGTCCTTTCAAGTGGATAGTTTTGTGGAAAGAGCCTGCGTGACTCTGGCCACGGGGGTTTCGGAGCACGTGTTCGATGGGACGAGAAAAGACAAAGAGACGCGAGAGTGATTTGAGTGGAATAAGACTTTTGTGTTTTAGTTCAAGTTGAACATTTATCGTTCTCTGTCCAATTAATCTCTGTTATTCTTATTTATCTTAAATAAATAGTATTAGGAGAATGTTACAAATCTAAATTATCCTAATCCTGTCCTTTTTTCCGATACTACAATAATGAAACAAACAAATATCTTGTGATGTAGTTATGATATTAGCAAACAATTTTTTAAATATTGTTTTTGTAATGTAAAGAAGGCAGAACCGTACAAAGTATAGAATATAATGGACGTAGAAATCGATATTTTTACTGATTTTGATTTTTTGTTACTATCATAGAAAATAATAATTCTTTAAAATTGGTTTACAAACCGGAATCGATATGTAACAGTTTTCGTGCCTCGTTCTGCCTTTTTACGTTTTTACAGTTAATTCAACCAGACACAAAGTTAACACCTGGAACTTTTCGCCAGGTGAGTCCAGCGGCGAGGAAGACCTGACAAATGAAGTTCTTCGCAAAGTGTTCGAGAATCTTCCCGGAACACCCGACTCCGTTGAAACAATCATGAACCGAGTGACTAACAGCAAATTAAATAAGCCTCAATTCGACGCGATTCACGGTAAAAAGATTCAACTGTTGGGTTATGACACCTGTCGCAGAGCTACAGTGGGGTTCATGAAGAATGTTGTTCCCGAAACGAAATGGGATGTAAACTCGAAGTCGTCTCAATCGAATTACTCTGCCTTTCGTCTGGGGATTTATTCGAGGAACGAGCCGAGAATGGCGCATTGTAGAACTGGTTTATGGAAAAGTACTTCGTCTCACGACCAGGAGATTCAAGACAGAATGCTGAGAAGCTTGGAGCTCCATTTGGCGAGTAAACAAAGAGATTATACTGCCAAATTGATGAGGTCGGGCATTTAAAATGGATACTGACGGGATTTTATTGAATCTCGTCGTTTCTCATTGAAACAATGGTGAAACTTTATGAAATATTTGTACTTTTGCTGATTTTTTAAGATTTGTGGTTAAGACTTTGTCTAAGCTTCCATCAGGGTCTTGAATAGTAAACTGCGAATATTTATTCAAATTCATATTTTTATGGATACTGCTGAAGGAATGCAACCTAAGCAGAAACTTGCTTTACTAAATATTCTAACGACTACTCTATTTTGCGTACTTTATATATTTTTGCATATTACGTACGTTCATAAGTTTCTCACAAATGCATGTTCGCAGTTTACTTGATAATCACTTTTTATCTAGTCAAACTTATTCAAAGCTGTACCTGTTTCTATTGAATCATTCTAGTCATACACACGAGTCATTGAATGTTAATTGCGGAAGTTATGTTAGGCCTACACGGCCTAGAGTCTCCTACCGCTCTCACAGTATCCAGAAGTCCGACAGCTCCTACAGCTCTCAAGGGCCTAGAGCTCCTATAGCTCTTCTTCTCTCATCTAAGAATAATCCTTCTTTTCGTTATCTGTATCTTAATCAACGGCGTTACTACTTTGTGTGATTGTATAAAGTGTTGGAAATATACATTATTATAACTCCGTGACTCCCAGTGTTATACCGCAACAACTACCCCGATTATCCTAACCGAAATACGGGGATCGAACTATTCGTGGTGTTGATTATTCTAATCGTAACGGGAATTTACGATTCCCGTTGACGCGTATTCTAACGACCGCGTCTCCCCGCGATAGCTCGAAAATACAATATACAATTAAAAAACAAACAAACAAAGGAGTTTAAAAGGTATTAATACGACTTAACATTTAGAACGCTGTATAATTTTTTATGTCGATTCCCGCATAGCAAAAGAGAAAAGAAAGAACGCCAGAATGTTCAGCAATGAATGGACTAGATAACTTGTGCCATTTGTATACTTGTATAGAAAATTAATTTGCCCTCTGCCGTACTTAGTTCATCTCAGAATAAATTATTTATTTTTTATTCTATTCACATTTTACGAATCCTCGAGCTTGTTCTGGATAAATAGATTGCTCGGAGATTTCCACGTGATGCCTAATAAAATATTATGCATATTTATGCGGTCCACGAGATAGAATATAACTCTAAGTGAAACGTAACAGTATATCGACAGAAGCAGGCACCATTCGATATCGATTTTTTTTCTTTCTTAATCGCCTCTGTTGATTATTTCTCGCGCTTTCCTTCGTAGAGAAAAATACTTTGCTCGAATGTTTGACATTTCTTAATGAGACCGTAGCACAGTATACCGCTAATTTTGTGCGTAGAAATATACATCTATCGTTCGAACACTCATACACACTCGAAAAATACAATATTCGTTATTTCCTTGTTAACAATGATATCAGGTCCGTTTTATAGTCAAACTTTATATAACGCTACGATATAGTATCTTTCAATTGTACTTTACAGTAATAAAAATCCTAATATCGTCCAAATCTCAAGGCTTACAATCGTTGTGCTAGGAACTAGGCAAACGAAAATACATAAATCTAAAATTCTATCACCTATAAATAGTACAATACTAAAAAAACTGTCTTTCGTGTGTTCGTTGTATATATTATATCAATATTTTGAAATAGAATTTAATACGAAAGACATGTTTCGCATTCCTACAATTTAAAAGATTGCCTGTCTTTCTGAATTTTACGATGTACAATTAAAATATTTCTTGCGATAGTCATCTGCGACATATTAGAGTTAATGTAATATTTGACTTGTATGTGATTATTAAAATTAAACTGCTTAAACATAACGTATAGAGGGCTCCAGCAGCAGGATACTAAATTATTGCCAATGGGAACAGAATCAACGAGGAAAAACATGACAATCGGAGTACATCCCGCGAAGGTAACGGAACTCGACGATAAACAAGTCAAATTTGAAACGACCTAAGTTTCTCGGGATTCATGAGAAAATTCATGAGAATATTTCAGAAATAAATTTCCAGTATCGATAACGATTATTTGATTTTACATGTCGTTTCTTTCACGCGATCTATCCAATCTATTTATCTAGAATTGACTCCGATATCATCATCTTCCGTCTCATCGAATCTGTATTTCTTAAAGATACCTTAAAGCGATCTACTTATACATATATACGTACTAAAAATATATTCAATCCATACTTGCATGATATTTCAAATCTTCATCCCCTGCCTGAATTCAAAAGCAAAAATATTCCAAGAAGACATCACTGCTGAAAGCTCCAAGGGTTACAAACTAACAGACATCGAATTTTCGACGTGATCGTGGATCTCCGAGCGGTTTCTCAGTGTTGTTGTACGAGAGTGGGTCCGCTGCCAAGATTTCGCCAAGGATCCGGTATGTCGAAATGTGCTGGGACTGTGAGCAGAGCATCGTCCGCGGTTCTGTCCGCGCTACAATTATTCGGCTTCACGCGAATCGTGTTTACGCACTCTATGGGTAACTTGAAGAAGTCCACCTTGTAATTGTAACCATGGCTGCTGACTCGGATGATGGTATGCAGTGGCACCTCAGCGTAAGGCACCTCTTCCGGTTTTTTATCTGTGAAAACGCCAATGATGCAGCGCAGAATAGCTTGATGAGACACGACCAAGATGTTGTTAGATCTCTGTAATTCAGCAATAACCGGTTCCACGCGGTGCATGGCGTCGATGTAGCTTTCTCCCCATGGATAACGATAGCACAGCTTATCTTGATCGCGCCATGCAAATTCCTACGCAAAAGCATTGATTTAGAGATGTAGAAGGTATATACGCTATCTATGTACTATATACTAAAGTATATAGACTTTTGCCTAAGTCATAGAATGGTTCGTACATCGAGGTCCCCAAAGCATTAAAACCTAGCTTATGCAAAGTCAGGGAACAATGGCTAATTTTAAACATAAACTTTAATAAAGCAGACCTGCGATATAATATTCAAATCATGGTATGATTCAAGTTTCGTTATAGTACACGGTTAATAAGTACACATCAACTTCGTATTGTAATTATAAATTTTTTATTATTACCATCGTTACTACAATGGTATGACGAAATTAATGCAGTATAAAATATATAAGAATAGTTTTATTTATACATGAAATATAAATAGGTCCCGGGACGTAATAACATAGAACAATTATTTAGCATTTCACAAAGGAACAATATGAAATAATGTTTTTTTTTCCACCATGTTATATAGTCTCCATCTGGTATACGTATATGCGTATGTAGAGAATATATCTATTTGTAGTATTTTATAAGGTTGTAAAAACTAGGAAGAGCACAATGTAATATATTACAAAATAGAAATTAAAATTTGTTCAAAGCGCCGCAAATGTTGATTTACGTAACAAGTCTATTTAGCGTATGTAATAAATCCTCTTAACGACCGTGTTGAAAACAAAAACGGGAAAAATGAAAAACTAACGAATTAATGATCAGACACATGACTTGTACACATAATACAACCACAAAATAGGAAGTAAAAAGGGAAAAAAAAAGAAGAAACACAAATAATTGTTGGTCGAATGGAAATAATACTACGAAACCGCTTATTTAAGATGACTAATATGATTTAATGAATAGGTTTCGTTTTTAAGTGTAGCAATTGGCAGTAAACAAAACAGAATTCCCAACCTTTAGTGGAATCGCCGTTCCAGTTGAGCCTGCGCGAAAGGCATTGTGCCACTTGGCTTTTTCCACGACCTGGTAAACCGCACATCGCGATTACAACCCCTGAGAATTTTCGGGGAGACTTCATTATCCCCGACATCCTTATTGTGATTTTATCCTTGGGTTCTGAAAGCAACAGAATCTATGATACTCGTATAATTAATTGCATTTTCACTTGCTTGATGAGTAGACGTATGGCCATTGATAAATATCAAGGAGACAAAGGATTGTGCAACAAAGACGCGAGTATAAATGTACAGATCGTGAACAAATTTAACAACGCCAATACGCGATTACGATAGAAGTCAGATATTTTCTAAGGCATTTCATTGTAGCATCCGGTTATTTTTATGTGTATAATAATATAATAATAACGACCAATTTTAGAAGATGCACCCAAACGACTATGATAGATCTGACCCGGTGCCAAGCTAGTTTGTTAAGCCAGCCAACAGTCGAATGATCGTTAACAATGTGAACGTATGTGACGTAATTCGATAGAAAATCGAACAATATGATCGTATAATAGTAAGAATGAAATTAGTGAGAAAATTATCGTTTCCCTCCGACGCATCTTCGATTCACAAAAGAACTCTTTCTCGCGCGCTATGAACAAGATGTTTTAAATTTTTATTTTGTTTTCGTCGAATGAAATATTTAGGTTTCTACGAAACAATGAACGTAAAAGTGAAAATAAAAGATATACGCGAGCATTATATTGCGTGCAACATTTGCATGAGCATTCTGCTTTTTACCCGTACATTTAGATTAAAATCGCTTTCACTATTGATCGATGGAAGAATAATCCTTACCGATCACACACATGTTCTTTACAATGTACCGTTAACAACACTGTTCGACAATCAACTAATGACGAATCAATAATAAAAAATGCGTTTCAATGACACAACCGGCTAGACGAACTCGCGAGCTTCAGAGTGCGAATTTCAACTGAGTACTGATGCCTTCCTGTTGAGTTCCACGTTCAAAACCGAGCGTTGGTGAACTTTATATTTAGAATTCTCTCTTCATGCACGAGAGCTTTTGACTACACTTTTGCGACTGCCGCTTCTTTCGCGGTATTAATCTCAACAACAAACTTTGTTTTTTGTTTGTTCGACATTCTGACTTATTCTATTCTCATTTTTGGAATACGGATATTCATGCGAAATATTTGTGAGAAATATTTGTTTCACTCGCTAAATGTAGTAATTTTATAGTTCATATATTTGAAAAGTTCGTAGTGAAATTCAAATAAAATGTATTTTCGTAGAATTGACATTCTATCGAATATAAAATACAATACTGCTTCATATAAATTAAATTTATGAAATCTCTAAAAGGTATAAATTAACCCCTTCAAATTTTATCGCAATCGATTACAGAGCTTATCAATTCTCGGAAATGTTGCGAACTTTTCAAACATCTTCATATTTTTATATACGTTTTATATGATTGTGTAATTATTTGGATTTTTCTATATTTCTCAGAACCGTATAAATATCCGTGATCTACGTATTTGATTGCTATATTTTCTAAAACTCTATATGTCATGCGATAATTTATGTAATATATCGTGTAGTCGTTCGTAATCGATATGTAATCGTACGCAATATATTGCGGTGTATAGAATGAAAGTACAAAACAGGATTAAAGTTCAAGTACGAAAATACGTACGACGACCTGTCTGTAACGTTATAATTAACTCGTTGTTTACAATATAAAAAATTGAAATGGAGTAAGAATTATCGAATTGTCTGAGGTTCACGAAATTCGACATGGCGATAGAAATATGCGTTATCGCGTGTTGTTTCGAATCGGCATGTCCTTGTGCCTAATAATCGAAGGTCGAAAAGCGATAAAGGTCATTACATTTGGACTAATTTAACGAATCTCTGAGTAGATTTTTTACCATAAGCAAAAGCACGTACGCCACGAAACGATTTCGTCATTCGCGATATCTGTCTTCATTTTTATTTGCGTGTCTGTTTTTCTCGACTTAACGCGTGTCAACAAAATAATTACGAATTAGACCCCTTGATCCGTGGATAAAAGAGCTTCGATGCACGTTTATAGATTATACAAACGAATCGCACGTTTCGCTTTGAAAAATAAAACATATTGAAAACGGAAGTTTTTCAACCCAAACAATCGGATTATATACCGATGTATGTATATTGTTTTATAATTCAAAGTGCAGCTTCGAGTGTCGTATTTACCAAACTGTTGCACGCGATACACGATCGATACCGATCATTCGCGTATACCGAACGATGTACTATCACCTATCGAGAATCCCCATGAAACCAGCTTTAACAGTTGGTATTTTAACCTGAAACGTGTCGTCACTCGATTTATTATTCAAGCGTTGAATTGTAACAACGCATGTACTCTCGTCACGCTACGGCTACCAACGTATGCGTGAATACTAAATTATTCCATGGAATATCGTGTCGATAATATTTATTTATCTATGAACAAATGGCAATGAAATTTGTAACGTCAGAATACAGTAATTAATTATGAAAATTGCGTTACGTCTTCGCGAAGATTCATCACGGTCATTTCCATATGCTGTCATGCGCAGGATAAGAACAAGCTCAGTGGCAGAAAATCAATAATCGGTCTTGTGGAGAAAACCATTTTGTTGCATTGGAACATGCGCTGTAACGTCAGCTACCACTACATCGCATTTCACCAAATTTGCCAAAGAATTTCGTTAAAAAAAAAAAAAAAGGAAAAAGAAAAATTGAACTGACAGCTACTTGAACTAGATAAAACAAAATATTTTCTGGAACTCATCGTACTCGAAAACTCTTGTCAGAATTTTACGATAGAGAGGAGCTTAAATTATTGAAGCTTTATAAAATTCGAAAGAACTTGAGTTTGATAAGATGAGATACTCGTGGGACCTGGTACGATCGTTTAGTTACTGAGATATAGAAAAAAGAAACGAAACTTTTGATAAGAAACCACCGTGCTCTGAATGAAAACAACAAGTTTATCAATTTTAAGTTATTTGTTACATGCTGAATTTTCATTCGTGGCACGCGTTTCGAACATACGACACGGATATCTATTTAAATCGTGTTCTATTTATAGTCACCACTCCTATTACAAGTGGAGATCACAGATTCGTGAAACCGTGGCCTGGTTTCGTGGTAATTTCGGTGTAATAGCTAAAGATCTAGCTGACACGAATCGAGAAATTCAAAGAGAACGAGCGAAAAAGCGTAATGCGTTTCAATGAGAAAAACAAACGATGAAAAAAGCCATTATTTCATCCGGTATTTCCGCAGGTGGCATTTTTTAATTTCGTTTGCATATTGCATTTCCATGCAATTTTTTATGATGACTGTTGCATTGCATAACGCACAGTAATCCGATGCTTTCGTTTTCGATAAATAAGAAATAAATAACGTTTCCCATCGAATGTTTCGCAACCTGATTACCGATTGAATTGCTATTCAATAACATCGTTACCTATCGAATATATCGAACATGGTGTGATTGTACGAGTAAATAATATCAATTAGATGAAACTCATATTACTAGTGTTCCATTTAATCGATTTACCTTGGCGCTGTTCTTCGACGCTTGGTGCCATCGTATCAGCGCACGGCGCAGTCTCCTTTTGTATAGTCGACGTATTGATAGCGTTCACCGCTTGTGTTACGATCGATTTGTTCGTTTCTTCTTGGAAAAAGCCGGCTTGCAGTGCAAGTTTCCTCACGGCCAGACAGTAACCCAGAATCGGTGCCGCCAACAGGTCGAGACAGGCAGTAACCCAGGGCATAACCCGACGATGAACTATTCAAATTGGGGTCTTTGGTTTCCCTTCCCTTCCAAGGAAAACACAAGTCAACAGGTAGACCAGTCGAGAAGTCGATAATTACAGGAAAAGAATGAAAGTGATCCTGGTAACGCTTTTGCTTGAAATATCCAGCAAACAAGAGGCCTCTATTTGTATAAAATACTCGGAAACAGTGGTCTATTGCTAGTCTCCTTTTTACCCGTTTTGCTGCTCAATCTTCGGCTAGAGTTCTTCCGAAAAATGATCGCTACTTGTGTGCCGTATTATGGACAACAGGTCCTCCCTCGTTCCAATTTGCTTGATCCTCACCTCTGGAGCCAGTTTGCGTGCTTCTTTGTCTATGCTCGAAGAAAAGCCCAGTTCTCCGATTTTGTCCTCTTCTTTGGTTAAATCTTCTTTTACCCTCGATTCACTTGATTGTTTGATCGTCGACGATCTATCTATCACGTCACAATGTACCTTTATAAATATTGTCGATACAGACGTTGTCCGACTCTGCGCACGCGCTGCCACAAGTATATGCTAGTAGTTTACATAGTCACGGTGCTGCCTCACCGTTTTCCAGCACACTGGTGTTCCCTTCTCGCCACCACTTCAACTCTGCTTTGGTTATGTATATTTATATGTAAGGTATTCCTTACCCTTTTTACCTCCTTTTCTCTCCCTTTACCGCCCACGACAACGTGGTTTCACACGGACAATCTGTGGAGTTGCCTCTGCAGAATCAGTTCTCGTACAACCGGTTTACCAGATTAATTTTATCCACCAAAGACCTTCGAATATAACTGTCGACTCTCTATTGTCTGATTCTAATCTCTGCGTTTGTTGATGTTTTGTTCACTATATGTTGCGTGCAAATCCGCCTAACGTTCTGTAACTGAAGTTATACGAAAGTGTTTAAAAGTCAAAGTGAAAACGAAGTAAAATTGTGAAGTGAAAACGGTCGTCTCTAGTCAGATCGAGGTGGTACTAGCGACTGATATTCCCCCATTTGCTGCAGCTTTTAGCAACATCGATCCGGACCTGGTAGGCTCCCTCTGTTGAAACTGGCCAATCAACGATTCGCTTACCCCACTACTAGTATACAGCAATCATATTGGGGACACGTCGAATGTATTTACGTTTGAGGACAAAACGTCGATATTTACTGGGCCACTGCAACCTTAGACAATGCGACTTTTTACATAATATTTTACAAATCTGCGTGAAAATATCAACAGCGGTCATGGAGGAATCTGGTAGAATCTTTATTATATAATATCGTACAATGTCTCAACTATAATTTCGACAGACGCGAGCTACGTTCCACCAAATTTGAATCACCGTTATAGTGCTCTTTACGTTTATTTTGGTCGATTAACTATAATCGCTTTACTTAGACATTATTATAGACATTACTTAGACATTGTATTATAAAAACTAGTCTAATTTGGACCATTAACGTATTAATTCTTGAAACGATGACAACATAGAATTTCGTTCTTAAGTGTACAATTGTACACGCCTTCAGTTCACACGAACTGATACCAGAATCATTCTTTCCTCTCGTTCCATCATTGGACCTTATGCCTCATAAATTGTTACCGTAACGTATCACGTAATTCATAATTGCACGGCTTAAGCATTTTACTCTTGCTTCCTGGGTAACAGTTTCGACGTCACCCAAGTATTATTTATTGCAGGCAATAGATTAGATAATACATGATTCGGACTGAAAACAGGATTGCAATAACAAATGATAATTATTTACAATCTACTTGGATGAAAAGATGCAAGCTTTGAATATCATTTCTTTTGCAATTATGCGACGATTGAAATAATATTTGCTTTGATCGGTATCTAACGTTCACAAATCGATCTTCTCATTTTTCTTCGTTCGTTAACCGACCAAAGTCCACGTTTGTTTCTTCTATTTCTCCGATGATATTTAGCGAACATGAGCGGTCAGACTCGTGTACTTCACATTCAGCGTCATTTAATTCAGTCGGTGAATGGTAACGCGTTATTACCCTGTGAAATTGCAGCAGGTACAGTCTAATACGGCATAAATTATGGAAATAGTTCGCACACTGATGTGGATTTGAATCATACGATTTCTTAGAACTGATTCTATAAGTTTGATTATAATGTATGTTTATTGCTGCGTCTAGTTTATTGAAAAGTACACATTTTTATGTGACAGAAGATCTGTAATCATACGATTTGCGTAATTATCGGAGAAATGAATCAGTGTATCTTGTGATTTATATAGATAGCTAAAATTAAGGCAGTCGTTATCGTTGTATATGATAAATATTATTATCTGTTAGGGGATGATGAATGATTTGAATGAATTCGTGGAAGATCTAAATTAGTCGAGGAAACATTGGCTTTGGAACAATTTTCCTATATTGTCTTGTTGCCAAATAAAACGTGCATTGTACAGGTTGGAAATTTTTCCTGAAATTAATGATAGTTTTGTCTCAAACTTTTTTTAAACCTAGCATAATGCAATATTTTCTACAGTTGCATAAACGTGACATTTGGTAAACGTGATTCACGCATTCTTTCCGGTGACGCGAGTTTAGTCTGTGTTGCAATTTTTTGCAGTAATACAACACTTGTTCGAGGCTGTGAGTTAGCATAGCTTTTGCTGAATACTTATCGTCTACAAACAAGAAAGATTTTTGCACACGTCAAATACGTCCGTGACTTTCATCACGATATGGAAGATTCCGACTTTTCTTTGCATACGCAAAACGATATCGGAATATTAAAATCCACGAATTTCCTTACACGTGATAAACATGTGCCTCGAACGGCGCGTGATAAAATGATGATAGAGGTCATGAACGATCGAGGGTAGCATGAAATGAACTCTAAGTTCTATAACTAAATCGGCACACATGAATCGTTAACGTAACTCAATTGAGAAGAGAGCGTCGAATCGTCTAGAAACACTCGTACTCCTGTTCCAAAAGCGTTAGTGCCAAGAAGGTGCGCTTTGTCGTTCAATTATTATAAATAGAATAATGCTCCCAACCATCCGTTGTATTATCGCGTTGTTAAGTTACTTGTAAAGTCTACCGATTCTTTCGAATATCGTTTTAAGGCTCTTAGTTTCCATATAGTACTATTTTTGCAAGCATTTGTAAAACGTTATCGATGAAATCCAAGATTATCTTATTTTTGGAATCTCGAGCGATGTTTAAATCGCTCGAGATTACTCTAAATATATTTTGACATAGTAAAAATAAATTTTAATTCAAATTTCCCGCATAACGCCACTTTTTTAATTGCTAGTTTCCATCTGAACACGGAAGATGGCAGGACGGTTCCTAATCAATACAAATTGATTGTTTGATGCGTATGAAGCTGTTTTACCTTTCCCTACGCTAGTGGCGCTGCGTGATATTCTCAATGTTATCATTCATCATATCGATATAATGTGGCGTTTACACTTTGGACACTTTTTGAAGCGACTGTGTTGTGTTTGAATGCGATCTGCGATTTAAACGAAGAAAGATTTCTTGCAAAAGGTACACAATATCATCATATTTTTGTTTGTATTATTCTTTTATACTGAACTTTTCCCCTGCATAGAAATGAAGAATTTGTAGGTTATGTTATCTATTGTATTTACATATATCGCGTAGTATAATAAATATATAAATCATATGTATATGTTTTTACTTGTATATTGGAATATATTACTTAATTTTTGTTTAAACATTGTTACAGTTGGTTGGGCGTCGTGGCAAAATGTTCAAGGCTTCGGAGAACCTTCTACAGTAAAGTCACAAATTTTGAACCTTATTAGGTCCATACGAACGGTGGCACGAAGTAATTACAAACAAATTATTTTAATTCGTTTGATAATTAATTTAAATATAACACAAATATGTTGTTTGTTGCAGTTCCATTGATATTCCTAAATATCGTAACAATAATTGTGAATAATTGGTGCTTGGGTGAAAGAAACGATTGATGGTGTAAATAAAAGGACAATGAGCTGTGAAAACTGATGTACATAAACGCAAAATTACATTCTTTTATTTTTACCTTTGTATCGAAGAGTAAAGTATTTTTTATTATATCGTGTTTCAGCATATTTTTGTACTGCAAGTATTTTAAAAGATAGCAGTATTTATATATGTTGTTTCTATCTATATCACTTCTTATTTATTTTTATATTATTTTATAAGCTTCCAATTGTTTAATTATATTGGATACGTTTTACATATTTTTCTAATCATCGTAGTGAAGACAAAAAAATCTTTATACGATAATGCAGTAATACACAACAAACCTTTTATCATATCAAAATACATATATTTCCATATATACTTAAATATTTATCTAAAATATCATTCATCATTTCGAACTTTTTAGAATATTTCTTTCCACGTTATCTAGCAGTTCCTATTCCATCTGCACTAAACATCTGCTTTTTCCTACACTAAACAGCATCTACTTACTTCATTTTGCCAATGTCTACAAATAAACTTGAAACAACCGTCGAAATTCATATTGCAACATCAACTCTATAAAAGGATGTTTGTCATGCGACATCAACATGTAACTGTAAGTTGCAATTTAGTTCCATTTTTTTTTATCGACGCCAACAATTGAAAATCTCATACTTCGTTAGGAGAATCGTCAAAGAATTGAATATCTTTTTACTTTTATTTTTTTTTCGAAATTCTATTTACTCAAGACACGTGCTCGGAACTTGTTTCATTTTCTCAATTAGTCATTTACATTTTATTCTTGAAAGTACGGGGAAATTCATGGTGAAGAGATATGGCGAACTTCCGCTACAGGACGTCTCTTTCCGTTAAGTGTCTTCGAATGTACTTTCTCACGGGTAATTTAAATCATAAATCAACAGACGAACGTACTGTAAATTATGTTCGACTTGGTGTGAGGTGTAAGTAGTTGGACAGGATGCTCATGTCTGTTTGTCTTCGTATCTTCATAGACGACGCGATGGCGCACGCGGGAAGCCAATGATTTTCTCGTAACTTTCTCCCCTTCTTCGCTTTCTCGGGGTGGAAGTAACATATATACATACACATCTCCGTGCAATCAATAAACAAGTGTCATGTTGACTTTGCATTCTGTCATTAGCTACCAACAATTCAATTTTTGTCACATTTCAGCAACGTGCAACAAATTTCATAATTTCTTAACTTCTTATTGCCAGCTTTAAAATCTTATATCTATCTTTAAAGGATCAATTTATTTTCCTCGAGTTATACCTTGAAATATAGATACATGTCTCACGTCTAAAATAGATTCACTAAACACGGAAAATCGCCACTGAAACGCACATTTGTTTACGTCCGCTTAATCATATATTCAAAACGATAAATAGAATGGTTTAACTATTTCAATTTCCTCCGTTAGATTTAATTTGTAGTGTCCATTAATCTTGGACGCCTTCGCGGTCGATTGGAACGGAAATCGTGAGGCGATATAACGACTGGATCACTTCTGGCTGATCTCCTTCACCGTAATAGTCATAGAAGTGATAAACACGTTTGTGCAATCGAATCCCTGCCATTTACACAATTTCTGAGCACGTATGGGCCC
>NW_026109649.1:0-18811 GCF_024516045.1 Bombus affinis
GTCGACTCGTGTTGGACTTTTTGCACTTCGGTCAAATGTTCATTGCGGTCCACTGGGGATGAGAACGTGTCATAGGAATAGGTCCAGTTCTCGAAGGCACCGTCGAACTGAGGCAAGCTGACCTCTGGTAAAGTGATTGGTGTCGGCTCAGGGTTCACGCATGAGTCGCGTGTTTTTGTTGTCGAGGGGGTTGTTGCTGGTATTTGGTCAAAGAGATCTATGAGTCGTGTGTTAATCTCCAGATACTCTTGCAACAAAGAGGCTCTACAAGCAATTTCCCCCTGATCTAACACTTCTAGCTCGTCTTGAACCGCGCTTAATCTCCTCCAATACTCGTCGAACGAATTGCGGCAAGATACTAAGTAGCCGAAGTTTACTTGCCCAGACTCTTCGTATTCATCGAGTTGGCGCTTCGTGATCGTAAAGCGGCGGGCGAGGCCGTTTCGTCTCCGCCGCAATGTACTGATCGAGTCAGGTTGAGCCATGTTTGATTTTAGTGGTAGGAACGATCTTACCTTGATCAAATGGGCGTTGGTCTGAGAGTCGGTTTTTACTCGCCACAGTGTGGCGTGGGCTCGTGTAGATGCTGAACGAAGGAGGTGTTCCTCTCCGGTGGCGGCCCCTTTGGTCAGTTGACTAAGGTGTTGGAATGTGGATTTCACGTGACACTGTATAGTCACTGGTCAGTGCACTTCATTGATGGCACGTGATCCGGCTCGAAGGACCATGTATTTTCGAGCTATCGCGGGGAGACGCGGTCGTTAGAATACGTGCCAACGGGAGTCGTAAATTCCCGTTACGATCAGAATGATCGACACCACGAATAGTTCGATCCCCGTATTTCGATTAAGATAATAGGGGTGATTCAGGTATGATAACACTGTGGCTCACAGAGTTAAAATTTATATTTCCAACACTTAATATACACGAATGAATAGATATAAACACTTAATAACTTATCACGCTGCAATAATAGAGTAGCACGGTATGAGACTTAATGTTAGAAATTCGGCGTTAGATCTTTGACTCAATGTGTAACGTTCGACGCGTCACAAGGAACTGATCGACTTTAGATGATTTCTTTGTCTCATCTTTAAGACGATCCCCACTATACTTAGGTCACGCCACCGTTCGCGCCTATGATCACGTATGTCTGTTCTTGCGTGGAAAACGTAACGGACCAAATTCGACGTTTCGAGAACTCGCTGCTTGGCGACAGCTATGCGCTCGTCGATACATTGTATATGATCCGGCGGTCAGATAAGACGATCTGACTGAGACATTGTAGGGCCGCGAGTGACGGTTAGAAAATACAGACTGTGTTAAGCCTCGTGGCGTAACATTCACTATATCCCAACAAAATTCCCATATCTGCCTTCTTATCCCATTTAGAAACTCTTTTTTGTTCTGGTCTTCTTACAAAAACTTTACTTCCATATAGATGTAGATTTTCAACACTTGGTTTTCTCCCGAAGAATATTTCAAAAGTGTCTTTCTCTCTATAGTATTTGCCAGTATTCGATTTTTGAAGTATACCGCTGTACAAACTATTTCCGGTCAGTATCTTTTATGTACTTTCGCTTCCGCTAACAAGCAACGCGCCATGTCCATAACTGTTCTATTATACCTTTCCGCTGTCCCGTTTAACTCATGTACGTAGGTTGGGCAATTATTAATTCTGATACCTTTATCCCTAGCATATTTATAAATTCGATTATTCAAATACTCTTTTCCATTATCACATCTCAATATTTTTAACTTCTTGCCCGTCAAATACTCGGCTTCATTTACAAACTGTACGAAACAATCAAAGACCTCACCCTTTGATTTTATACAATAAACTCTAGCTATTTTGCTATAATCATCGATAAATGAGATGAAATATTTCTCTTCATTGAATCCGGTAGTCTTAAAGGGACCGCACACGTCCGTATGAATAATTTCCATTATCTCCCTAGCCTTAGTTTGATTATTTTTGAATGGTAAATTGTGCATTTTACTTTCAATGCACACCCTACATTTCAAAAATTTCTTCTCAATTTCATTCGGTATACAGTAACTAGCTGCTCTTTACCCAAAATATTTAAATATTTAAAATTTACGTGTCCTAACATCCTATGCCATCTTTCCTTTTTCCTCATACCACTACGTTCGGCGCTGTTTGCTAAGTACTCCTTCCCTTTCAATATACTTTTCATTCTATATGTTCCCTTTTCTTTAACCGCTACCGCTGTAAGCTTATTGTCCTCACCTATTACTTTTGCAATATTTCCTTTTGAAATAACCGTGTTCTTATTATCTGTTAGCTTGCCTAAACTAATCAAGTTTGCGGACACTTCTTTCGCGTAAAAAACGTTATTCATATTTATTTCATTTTCTTTCCAAACGCTTCAAAATAAGTTATAACATTCCCTACTTTTGTTGCCTTTATCGATCTATTATCGCCTAAATATATATTTACCGGTTCTTTAAGGTCAATACAATTGTCGAAATAATTTACGTTGTTAATTATGTGATCTGTGCAACCGCTATCTAATAGCCACATTACTTCATTATTACTTATCTCGTTCGCCTCGCCGCTGTGTGCTGCGTGCGCCGTTGCTATCAATGTGCCTGATCTTGAGTTACCATGCTCGCTCGTGCCGGTTGTTGATTGACGATGGAAATGTCCACGTTCCCTGCTCGTATTTCCTTTGTTTTCTCTTCCTCTGCTGCGACCACATATTGACCTGACAGTAACAGAAACTGTTACTGCTTCCCGCTTCGACGCCATTTTGACACTCTCTCGCAAAATGTCCTACTCTTCCACGTCTGAAGCATCCTTCCTTTTTTGCAGAAAAGGCGTTGATTTGCATTTCTTCTCGATTGGACTTATTTTTCTTCTCCGCTATTTCAATTTTATTTTTTACATACGCTACCGTTTGATTTTCTGCTTTCATGCATCTACTATATCCGCTATGTAGGTGTATTCTTCCGGTAACGTATTTAGCATGTAATTTAGTTTTTCCCTCTCACTCACTTGTGCACCCGCACATTTTAATTCGTTTATTAATTTTTCGAAATCGCTAAAGAACGTTGCTGAATCAGTGTATTTCTCAAGTCTTATCTTTTCCTATCTCCTTCTGCATACGATCTGTAGTGCCGTCGACGCTTTCAAGTACATTTTATCAAACTTTTTTACTATCCCATATGCCGTTTATTCTTCTCTAATATATTCCAATTGTCTATTTGTAACGGCATTATAAATTATATTTATTGCCTCCAGATCCTTTTTGTCCCAGTCTTCATTGTCTGTTTCTGTCTTCACCCTGTCTTCAACGAGTTGTGACAATCTCGCATTCTTTACATCTGAGAAGCATCGTTATTCTTTGCTTCCACATACCGTAATCCTCACCATCGAAAATAGGTATCATGATTTCCGATCTCTCCGTTTTAAATGATTCCTGATCTCTTACTCAAGCGTTCCTACGTGCTCGAAGTGTATTTTTCCTCTTTGTAACCTTTGAACGTTTCCTTCCTTACTGAGAATTCACACGAACTAACTCGCAATATTGAAAAACACGCACTAAAATAACTTACAAAATTATGAACCACGCTCTGCTACCATGAAAAGATATAGAATGGATTCGGAAATACAAATAATTCCCTTTATTTAGCACACAACTGTTATACATATATCTTATACTCTTAAGACCTCATAATCCTACTCGCACGCACGCTTGTTGTCAACCGACTCTTCCAGATACTTCTAACGACTGGCTCTTGTCTTTTGTCTCAACCAAGACCCGGACGTCCTCTGCCGCTTACACACACATTCACATGTACAGTGTAAATGTATCATATTCCCAACAATATCTTATACTCTAAAGACCTCGAAATCCTACTCGCACGCACGCTTGTTGCCAACCGACTCTTCCAGATACTTGAAACGACTGACTCTTGTCTTTTGTCCCAACTAAGGCCTGGACGTCCTCTGACGCTTACACGCACATTCACATGTACAGTGTAAATGTATCATGTTCCTAACAGCCACGAACAGATCGATAACCTTATTTCTGTTAGGATAATCGGGGTGGTTCAATTAAGTATAGACCGATTTAACAGGTATAAATTACAGTTCATTCAAACAACTTGACTAGAGAAATATAAACTGCTAGAGCATAATTAGGAACGTGACGCTGGGCACATGCCTCAGCGATCAACAGCTACAGGACGTCGATGACCTTATGACAAACCCCCCCAGACACGGGACGCTAGGATACCGACATTGCCTGGCGGAAATCGATCGTTTTTCGCGTTAGACCGAAGCCGTTCCCATCGCCGACATGGAGGCGGCAACCGTTGTTTCAGCCATCCTTTCCACGTGGATATTCCGTTTCGACGTACCTTTAAGGATAAGGACCGATCAAGGACGCCAGTTCGAGTCAAACTTATTTAACGAATTATGCCTGTTCCTCGGCATTAGGCATTTACGAACGACAGCCTATCACCCCGTGACCAACGGGATGGTAGATCGCCAGCCCCGACAACTAAAAGCAGCAATCAAATGCCACGATACGAGCAACTGTGTAGAAATCTTGCCAATAGTTTTATTAGGCATACGAACAGTTATTACGGACGTGAAAACGACGACAGCCGAAATGGTTTATGGCACCGGCATACGATTGCCGGCAGAATTCTGTGTACCAACGAAGCAACAGGCCAAGTCGAAATACGGAAGCCGTCTAAAGTCTTACGTATTTCTACGTCACGATTACATCGCAAACCCCTTACAACCACCCTACGGCGGACAGCATCAATTTACATCGAGAGCAAAAAGGACCATTGCGATTGAAGTTAGCAACAAGAACGTAATCGTACACTTAGACCGTCCGAAATGCGTGAATTTTTATTGCACGGTAACATTGAACACCATTACAGCGAAAATCGCGAAGTAATAATACCATCTGATGTTTGAAACGAGCAAAACAAAGAGGACTCAGGAATTCATCACTCCAGGTGCGCGGGCAGAAAAGTTCGCTTCCCTATTCGTTCCCAGCCAGGCCGTCGATAAGCTAATGCGAAAGAACTACCAGCGACATAAATATAAGTCGCAGATGAAAGAACACCGCAACATTCTATTTGGAATTTTGGGAAAATCCCGAAACATTGTAATCTAGATTCTACCGTAGCGGTAATTAAACAATTGTAGTCATCCAGTCCGATTGTAATTGTTCGAAACTTGTGATACCGAACATGGCCTCCAGGCGACAACCAGTCACCGAACGTAGCCGCGGTCAAGAGATGAACGTTTTGTCTAATAAAGCCATGGAGTAATTCTATATCTGTCCTTAAAAGAAATACTTGGGACGGGACACGACAGTAAACATTCCAACGGTTTCTGTCCCCAGTCTCGCCACACGCAGACATCCGTCGGATAAGATGATTGCCAGATATCAACGCATCTCCACAGTATATGTTTAGCTAGCCTGAGGACCCATTATAAACCTTAAGATTTAGTTAACTAAAGTCCTTAACAGTCCTAAACAGGCAAACAGTCTTTGTTCCAACTACGGGATGATAGGTGAAATATATTTTTCCACGGACGACGCTTCCCGCTAGCAACGTTCCCCCAAGGGTTACTAGCATACTTCTCTAACCATCAACCTGGAAATTATCCAATTAACAGTAACGTCACTTTCAATCTCTTTCCGAGCGAAGTCTTTTCTCCACGTATCCGATGTTCTGGTACCCTTAGACACACCCATCATAGTTTTCCTCTGCAGCATCATCGTGCCGGAAAATCATTCTCTCGTGAGGTCACATTAGCCAGTTACAAAGAGCCTTAACACTCGGTGGATATTCTATGTTTTGACAAAGAGTTTGTTCAGTCCTACCTATTCCGTAGATAAGGAAGTATGGTACAACTTGGAATCAGGATGAAAACGAATTCTGTTATCCCGTTGACCCCGGCTTTGTGATGGAACCCAGGATCATTGTCATTAGCTTCTCGAGTACCTCATCACCACGACTACTTGCCAATTATATAACAATCATATTTACACTAGTAAATATCTGCTCTATTGCATAACTACAAACGTCTAAACCAAATGAAGATTCGTTTCGCGCCTCTAACTCTAATCATAATGTGAACCCGATGTAAGTGAAAATACATGCACATACCATCGATTCTGCCTGACCAGCACTCTCACCCGGAACCGGAACTCGAAGTGCACCGTGACGAACAGCTCATATATAAGCCTCAACTCTTAGCCAGACAGTCGGTCGTGCTCGCGCAACAGTAGAAGCAACATGGAGTTTTTTAGATCTCTACTACGCGTCGTTGGTTTGTTCGTGCCAAGTAAGGTAGATATCACTTCCGAACTACCACTGGAGGTTTCGCACTTGATACTTCGAAAATTGGATCCCTCGTCCCTGCAGAGCGCCGCGCTTGTCTCGCGCAAATGGTTCAACGTATGTAGATCCGACAAGTGTCTACGGCGGAAAGTGAGACGTCACATGCGACATACGAGGAAGCGGGTCAAGATGCAATTTCTCGGACCTGCAGCCGCTAAAGCTACCAACCAAGAATCAAGAAGTAGAGGACGTGGTGAGGGCAACCTAAGGCACGAAATAAGTTTATCCGCTGCTCGTACGGCGGTCGTCGTTGGAAGGTTACGCGGTCCTTTGAGAATTTCGATGCGAGATCGCCCCATCGATGTTGGACCAATAAAATGTATTAGACTCTAACTCGTGTAAGTACCTTAATTTGACTGCTAGCTCTTACGAGAACTTGAAACGGTCTTGTCCGGATTCAGAACTGTAGCGTGAAGCTTGAAATAAAATGGTTTTACTGAGACGGCAATGTGTTTCAGTCACGCTAATACTATCGGTATCGTAATAGGCCCATTATTGAATATTAACTACAATGTATCACCGCTGCAATTGCAGATTTGTCGTCAATTAGATGCGAGATATACTTCTCATTGCCTGCCAAATACAGCTCACATCTACTGGCTCGTGCTATTATATCATCTCTGGTCCTCGACATATCAAGCTTAACTGCAGTTTTACAAATTAAGGTTAACATATTCAAATGAATGTATCTCCGTTTCCATTGCACATATGGCGACAAAGCGATGCCCGTTACATTTCACATCCGATGTCATGTGCACCGCACATCTGCTGGTTTGTACCATGTCAACTCCGGTTTCTGTCTAACCTAGCGAAATTGCTGCTTTACATATTCATGATTAATTATTCAAATCACCGTATCGCCGTTTGCATTGCAGTTATGCCGACAATTCGATGCGCGATATACGCCACTTTTTCTGCCAAACACAATGTATATTACCTGGTTTGAGTTATGTAACGTGTGGGCGCAGCCAAACTCAGCGTATACGCAATTATGCATTTTCGGGCGAAATATTCAAATATTACATATTCAAATGAACGTATCTTGGTTTCTATGTCGCCTATTCGATGCGCAGAATACTCCACATATGATGCCAAATCAGCCGGTCTGTGCTATGTCAACTCTGGACCCTGTAAAATCCAGCGTAATTGTAGTTTTTGTTGTTAATGCTTAAATATTGCATTCAAAGATTCGCCGCTTCTTTTGCACATATGTCGACAATTCCATACGCCTTGTACTCCGCATTTGCTGCAGTTACATTGCCCATCAGCTCGTTTGCGCTGTGTCAACTCTGGTCCCTGCAAAATCCAGCCCAAATGCAATTTTGTATGTTCGGGCTTAAATATTCAAATCAACGTTACTCCGATTCAATAGCACATATGTCGACAATACGATGCGCTTTATATTCCACATTGACTGCCATACGCAGAGCGCTTCATCTGGTTTAAGTCGTGTTAAATCCGGACCGAGTCAAATCCAGCGTATTCGTAGTTTTGCATATTCAAGCCTTGTTATTCAAGTGAAAGTATCTCCGTATCCATTGTAGGTACGTCGACAACAGGATGTACGTAATACTGCACATTTGCTGCCAAATACAGCACACATCAGCCCGTTTGCACACTGTCAAGACTGGACTCGGAGAAATCCATCGAAATTGCAGTTTTGGATATTAATTCTTACATATTCGAATCAAGGTATCTCCGCTTGTTTTCCGGAAACATTGGCCATGCGATGCGCGTTATATTCCACATCTGATGCCAAGTACAGTGCACATCATCCGGTTTACGCTACGTAAAATCTGGACCCAGCCAGATCCAGCGTAGTTGCAGTTTCGTATATTCAGGATTAAGTATTCATACCGACGTATCTCCGATTCTATGGCACATATGGCTACAATTAGAGGCTCGTTATACTCCAAATTTGCTGCCAAACACAGTGCACGTGATTCCGTTTGATGGATGTAAAATCGGGACGCAGCCGAACCCTGCGTATTTGCAGCTTTACATATTCAGTATTAAATATTCCAACCAACTAATCTCCGTTTCTATGGCACACTTACAGACAATTCGGTGCGCGTTATATTTGACAACTGATGTCATATACAGCGCACATCAGTAGGTTAGCGTTTTGTTCACTCTTGTCCCTGTCAAATACACCATAATAGCAGTTTAGCATATTCATGCTTGAATATCGAAAGTAACGTATCTTCGTTTCTATGGCAGATATGACGACAATTCGGTGAGCGTTATGCTCCTGATTTGCTGGTGAGCACAGAGCACATCTTCCGATTCTATCATCTCTTCTGTCTTACGTCTTCTCTGGTCACTGACAGATTCAGCGTAATTGCTGTTTTGCATATTCATGCCTAAATGTTCAAACCAACGTATCAGCGCTGCTATTGGATACATATCGCAAATGCGATGCGCGCTATACTCCACAATTACAGCCAAATACAGTACTTATGCGCTATGCTCTACGTCGACTCTGGTTCCTGTTATATGCAGTGTAATTGTAGTTTCGCAGATTCAGACTCAAGTATACAACTCTACGTATCTCCGTTGCTATTGCTGATATGTCGACAATTCGATATGCCTGGTACTCCACATTTCTTGCCAACTACATCGCTTACCAGCCAGTTTGCGCTATATCCACACTGGTCCCTGGCAGATCAAGCATATATATGTCGGAGATGAAAGAACACCGGAACCTTCCCTTCAGAATTTTGGGAAGACTCCTAGTACTGTAATATAGATTTCACCATAGCCGTATTATGAAACTGTTGTCATTCGATCCGACTGTACTTATTTGAGACTTATGATAGTGAGCTCGGGCTCGAAGCGACAACCAGTCGCCGAACGTAGTCGCGGTCAAGGGATAAACGTTTTGTCTAACAAAGTCATGAAGTAACTCTATAGCTCTCCTTAAAAGAAATACTTGGGACGGGGCACGACGGTAAGCATTTCTACGATTTCTGTCCCGTGGCACGCCACACATAGACTCTATTCTTTGAGTAAGATGATTACCAGATGTCGACACGTTTCCACAGTACATGTTCAGCTAGTCCGAGGCCCCGCTATAAATCTTAAGATTTATTTAACTAAAGTCCTTCAAACCGGCAAACAGTCCTCGTTCCAACTACGAGAAAATAGGAGAAATCTATGTTTCTCACGAACGACGCTTCCTCTTCTCGAACTCTCTCTTGAGGGCGGCTAGCACCCTTTCCTAACTACCAACATGGAAATTGACCAATTAACAGTAACGCCAATTTCCCTCATTTTCCGAACGAAGACTTTCCTCCACGAATCTGATGATTTTGTGACCATAGGCACACCCATCATAGTTTTCCTCGACAGCGTTACCGTGATGGAGAAACACTCTCCCGTACGATCACGACGACGATTCAAGTAACCCTCTGATACGTAATGATTGCCCCATGCATTAACATTGAGTACAACTTAGACGCTAAAGAAAAGTAGAGTTCGTCATCCCGTTGACCGCTGATTCGTTATTGAGCCTAGGATCATTGTCATTAGCTTCACGAGTATCTAATTATCGCGATTACTTGTCCAATTCCATCATAGTCATATTTGCACTAGTAAATATCACCTCTATTGCATAATGATCACGTGTAGCGCCAATAGGGATTCGTTTCACGTCCTTAACCCTAACTCTAATTTTAACGCCAACCCGACATCTGAAGTGGGATCAGTGCCGACTATAACAGTGCTAGAACTTAAGACCATCGTGCGCAAGTAATTCAGTCACTAGTGCAAAAATCGAGTGTGAAACCTAACAATTTTTCGCTACCACGTTTTAACCCTTAAAATCGCGTGCTCCGACTCCGCTGCATGGGGCGCAGCTGCCAACCTGATTATGGAGGGAATCTATGATTTCAATAACGAGTGGCGGGTCGACTCGTGCGTACTGGAAGCATCAACGGATAGATCAAGTCATCTGGGTGAATCGTTTCCATTTTACTCCGATTCGGGAGCAGAGCGTTCACTAATTAAAGAGTCCTCGGCCTCGGCATTTTCTGACAAAGGAATGACTGACATATTAGTAATGCGAGGAGTAGGGAATACCTGTATTAAACAAATGCCAACCATTTGTTCATCGTGTGTATTAATGATTTTTACATCGAAGATAATTTCTCATGTCCTTGCTGATAGTTATTTAAAATATGATATCGCGATTAGTTGCGGAACTCTAAGTCTGGGTTTTGACGTAACATTACACAAAATAGCCTCGCTATATGTAAAACAAAAATAATTAATGTCTATAATGAAACCACTGCAAACGAGATCGTCGTTAATGAAGTTGACACTGATGTACATGGTAATAATAAAAGTCGATCAATTTCTCTTCTCGTCAAATTCAAAGATTCATTCGTTACGGGTTTCCTACGTATTCGCGCAAATACAGGCCGGTTAGAAATACGATTAATTGATCCTAACACCACCGTACGAGGAAGTTCTTATAGACTTAGCGAGGAGAAGCGAAGAGCGGTACGTGAGAAAACAAGCGTTTTAATTAATGCAAAGATCATAAGGCCTAGTAATTCGCCATTTGCGAGCCCTACGTAACTCGTGAAGAAGAAAAACGGCTCAGATAGATTATGAGCAGGTTCCCGAGAGCTAAGTCAAAATATGGTCGCGGATCGGTACCCTTTATTCCTTATTGCGGATCAAGTCGCGAGATTGCAAGAGGCGAGGTACTTTATTAGCCTGGACATGGTCAGCGGGTTTCACCAAATTCCTATTTATCCTAATTCAGCGGAGTATACAGCGTTCGTTACCCCCGACAGACAATATGAATAGATAACGATGCCGTTTGGACTGAAAAATTGCACCGTCCGTCTTTCGGAGGGCCATTCGCAACGCCCCAGGCGACCTCGCTCATTCGTACGTTATTATTTATTTCGATAACGTCCTAATTATTGCCGACTCAATAGATCAAGCTTTACAAAGATTGAAACACCGTATTAGATACCCTCGTAAAAGCCGGATTCTCTTTTAACTTTGCGAAACGTTCTCTTAAGCAGATCGGTGCACTATTTGAGATATGTAATTCATAACGGAGAAGTTCGTCCCGACCCGGGTAAAATACACACCTTAAATTCTTTACCTGTGCCAACAACCGTCACAGAGTTCATCCGAAAATTCTCACAGATGAGGAAACTACGCGCTCATCCCTGTACGCGCTCATCTCAGATAACAGAAATATAACTTGGACAGATAGACACGAAAAAATAAGTCAACAGGTCGTTTCCGTCCTGACCGACGCGCCGGTGCTAATGATATTCAACCCCAATTACCCGATAGAACTACCTACTGATGCTAGCTCGGAGAGTTACGGGGCGATTTTGACGCATCAAGCCGAAGGTAAGATCAAGGTAATAGAGTATTACAATAATAGAACCAGCCCCGCGGAATCCAGATATCACTCCTGTGAACTCGAAACATTAGCTATCGTAAACGCCGTAAAACATTTCCGTCACTATCTACATGGACGGAAATTTCTTGTCGTCACGGATTGCAACTCGTAGAAAGCGCTGAGTAATAAAGTACATTTAAATGACAGGGACCATAGGTGATGGACTTACTTGCAGACTTTTATTTATGACTTTATGTATCGGGAAAGTAAACGGACGGCTCACGTAGATTTCTTTTCGCGAAACCGCACAGGCGTTGACCCTATTAAATTCGACAAAATCAAAGAGAAAATAGTTAATCTGGCAGAAATTTCGGAAGATTGGCTGTTAGCGGAACAACGTCGTGATTCTCAAATCTTGGAAATCGTCAAGGAATTGCAAAACGATGGGCTCGCGGGAGACATCGCGAATACATACGAATTACGGTCCGGTACTATTTACCGTAGGACACAAAGAAACGGCAGGACTCTTTGTTTACCTATAGTCCCAAGTGGTTTTAGATAGTCCGTTATTAACCGTGTGCACCAGTCAATTATGCACTAAGGTTGGGAGAAACTATACGAATATTACTGTTTCGAAGTGATGGCGAAGTACGTTCGCCGATTCATTGAGAACTGTCATGCTTGTCAAGATTCGAAAGGTAGTTTAGGTAAGATACAAGCCGAACTGCATCCTATACCTAAGACCAGCATACCCTGGCATACGGTCCACATGGACATAACAGGCAAGTCGAATGGTAAAAGCGATTCAAAGGAGCACGTCATTGTTTTGATCGACGTCTTCACTAAATTCGTATACCTGCATCATACTCGTAAGATAGATTCCCTTAACACCATTAAAGCGCTTAAATCCGCTATATTTTTATTCGGGAGGCCCTGTCGGATAATAGCAGATCAGGGAATATGTTTTAAGGGTAAGGAATTTCGAGAATTCTGCGAAAGCAAACGAATTAAAGTTCACTTGATAGCGACCGGTGCTAGTAGAGCCAAGGGACAGGTAGAGCGTGTTACGGGTGCATTGAAAATTATGTTCACGGTAGTGGAAACGACCGAGCGGCCGTGGCAAGACGCGATTGGGGAAATACAGTTGGCTTTGAATTGCACCACCAACCGCGTGACAAACTCGAGCTCATTTGAACTACTAATAGGTAGAACGACAAGACCGTACGATCTGTTGTTACCCGATAACATCAAAAGTATCGATATCTCCAATATAAGACGACAGGCAATAAAGGGGAAAGAAACTAGTGCTAGGTATGATGAGGATGGATTTGACAAAACTAAAGCTAAAGCGGTTAGGTTTAACCTCGGTGATTTCGTATTACGCAAAATGAGGAACGAAATCAAACCAAATCAGATCCAAAATTTAGAGGTCCATTTGAAATAGCAGAAGTTTTGGTAGGAGGCATGTATATCTTAAAGGTATTAAACGGTAAGCGATCGTTCAAGTACAGTCACGACATGTTGAGGAAAATGCCAGATGGTTGCACCCCTGCCGAGTTGGATGTCTGTAGTGAAGGCCATAAATTAGTGGCCATGACGATATGAGTACTTCGATCTCGGAAGATTAGTAGCACTATGCCAATAACACCCGGCAGGGGGATTTCGCACGCTTTTCATTTCATGGTAACAGTGTGATAAAGCTCAGAGAGAACGTGTGATGTGGCTCACACGCTTTTCATGGTAACAGTGTGATAAAGCTCAGAAAGAACGTGTGATGTGGCTCACACGCTTTTCATGGTAACAGCGTGATACAGCTCAGAGAGAACGTGTGATGTGGCTCACACGCTTTTCATGGTAACAGTATGATAAGGCTCAGTGAGAACATGCGATGAGACTTGCATGCCTTTCGGGGTGACAATATGATAAGACTCAGTGAGACCGTGGAACGAAGCTCTATGTGCTCATACGATCTAGAAGACCGAGATCCTTTGGAGTGCGAAATCGAAAATGGTCCATCATGCCGTTACGATCCGACTGATAACCTGCAGGATGCAACTATCACATTGGATACTAAGTATAACGCTACTAATTTTCATAATCTTTTATTTTTTTGCTGCCAAATCCCCGAACAGGATTTGTTGCTACACTGGACCCTTGCCTTATTCGAACATCTAGTTAAATTTTGAATAATGTCAATTGTATCGAGTCTAATGTTAGGAAACTCAATATTTTAGTTACACACGAGGACGTGTGATAGTCAGAATGGCCGTGTCGGAGATGAAAACACCTGAAACTTCCCTTCGGAACTTTGGGAAGACCCCTAGTACTGTAATTTAGACTTCACCATAGCCGTATTATGAAACTGTTGTCATTTAATCCGACTGTACTTATTTGAGATGATGTGACGTGCGTGATAGGTATAGAAGAATCACTCGGTATTGTTTAACAATAACTGTTTATTTGCTTGTGTTCGTGGTATACACTAGCGCGCCGAAAGCACGGTACAATTATCGATTCAGGATTACAAGTTCAAGCTCGGCGCGACACTTTACGCGGTGGTTCGAGTCGAGACGATTGCACATACGTCGAGAGATTCAGATTCGCTATTACGTACGACTGCGGACGAACAATCCAGAAGGCGTCTTCCAACTTGCCTCGCGGCTCGCGATAGAACAGAATGAATTTGTGTCGCGATGATGCTCCTTAGGAAAACTGTGTTTGGGTGTGTCTAAGGATACGGGATCATCGGATTCGTTCAGAAAAGTGTTTGTTCAGAGAGTGAGGGAAACGGACGTCGCTGTTAATTGGAAAAATTGTGAGTTGGTTGTTGGAAAGGGATGACAGCTGCCCTTGAGAGAAAGTTGCTAGCGAGGAGCGTCGTCCGTGAGAAGAAGCAGATTTCCCGTAGTGGGTGGTATGCGTAGGGACTATTGAGACAAAGACTATTTGTCCCTTTAGAGAATCTTAGCTGCATAAATCCTAAGATTTATAGCGGGTCCTTAGGCTCGCTGTAAATATTCGGTGAGAGTGTATCTGACAGACATCTGGCAATCATCTGTTCGAAAGGTAGAGTCCTTGTGTAGCGAGGCACGGGACAGGAACCGTTGGGAAGTTTGCTGTCGAGTGCCGCTACAGAGATTTATGATAGTGAGCTCGGACTCGAGGAGACAGTCAGTCGCCGAACGTAGTCGCGGTCAAGGGATGAACGTTTTGTCTAACAAAGGCATGAAGTAACTCTATAGCTCTCCTTAAAAGAAATACTTGGGACGGGGCACGACGGTAAGCATTTCAACGATTTCTGTCCCGTGGCTCGCCACACGCAGACTCTATTATTTGAGTAAATACATGAGCAGCTAGTACGAGGACCCGCTATAAACCTTAAGATTTGTTTAACTAAAGTCCTTCAAACCGACAAACAGTCCTCGTTCCAACTACGAGAAAATAGGAGAAATCTATGTTTCTCACGATCGACGCTTCCTCTTCTCGAACTCTCTCTTGAGGGCGGCTAGCACCCTTCCCTAACCACCAACATGGAAATTGACCAATTAACAGTAACGCCAATTTCCCTCACTTTCCGAACGAAGACATTTCTCCACGAATCCGATGATGTTGTGACCTTAGGCACACCCATCATAGTTTTCCAGGACAGCGTCGCCGTGATTGAGAGACGGCACTCTCTAGTGCGATCTCATCAGCAATCGACCTGTCTTTCTTATACGTAGTAATTGCTCCTTGCTCTAACATGTAGTGCAACTTAGACGCTAACGTAGTGTAGAGTTCAGCATCCGTTGACCGCGAAAACGTTGCCGGAACCGAGACCATTGTCATAGTGCCGTCATTTGTTACTTACACCCTCATCAAACCTAAGGACCCACCATAAACTTAGACTTTTTAAGTAATTCGAGATGGTCCCTTTCATCTTGCACATCCAATTTCATAAATGTTTTTGATTGATGTGTATTTCTTAGAAAAGTCCTTATGTTTATTGTGCGCTCTTAGAAACTGCGGAAAAGCTGGTAGTTATATAATGGGAAAACCGGTAATTATATAATATTAAACTATATATAATTATATAATATTAAATTATATTATATTAAAATTATATAATATTAAATATATCTGATGAAAATGTGTGGATTTTCTCATGAACAAGGTCATCCATGAGCCACGGTGGTAGGATGCTTACTCCTCCTATCTTCATTCATTAACGCTGATCATACCCAATGGGTATCGCGAATCCTTGTCCTCCCTTTTCATAACAAAAAGTGTGAACAACGAATCAGCTTCCCTTGTTCAAAAATTACCTACATACCGATCTTTCCTCCGTAAGTATGTAAGAGGGGAATTCGAGTTATATCTTGACACCCATGACTTCTTCGAAAACCACCTATCTATGCATACTCAATCTAGGTTTTCAGATCAGTCAATATATCTACCCGGATTCACTCATATAAGACCAATCCATTTCTTTGTCACCAATATCTTAAACGGCGGAGTTACTAACTTGTGTTGTTGTACAAAGTTGTTGGAAATACATATTTCATAAATATTGAAATATGTATAATTTTTGTGCTGGACTAGGTACAGTGCGTAGTGGAGATCTTTGTAACGGGATATCACTGTGTGGAGATATGTGTGTGCGCGAGAAACAGACGAATGTAAACAGTTCTATCGGTTAACAGTCTTCAAAAGGTCGGATTTGAATAAAAGTGCTGAGACACGCGCAAGTGTACATTGATAAATATTCTAGAAATCGTTTATAAAGTAAATATGTGTCTACGTTAATAGTAATGGCCAGCGTACAATATTTCGGCCACCAGGATGCACAATTCTCAACATGGTAGCAAAAATCGTGGTTGACGAGATTTAAGGTTATGGGACCACGTGTAACCGAGCGTGAATGTGTAAAAAAGGTTCATTTTGAAAGAATTGGAAATATGTTCTGAAGAGATAAAAAGGCTGTTGGCGGAGCAGATAAAAGAAATCTGTATAGTGAGGAGAACTATTTTTGAAAAAAGGGTGAAGATGAAAAGACGAATCAAGATGCCAATGGACGATAAAACTAAAATGCAAGTATTCGATGTACGTGATTACAAAGCGTGGAAGAAAAGAATATTAATGTATTTAAAGTGTACAAAATGTTATGAATTGGATACACGAGAGAAAATGGACACGGATGCGAAAGATAATTGGGATGAAAAGAATCAATGGGCGATGAACTACATCTATTGTAATATAACAAATGAGGAATTAGAATTTGTTGGTGATCAAAACACTGTTTACAAAATAATTACAAAAGTTGATCAGATGTATATGAAGGAATCAACAGCATTGCAACTTTGTATAAGAAGTAGACTCGACATGATGAGGTTGATAGATTTTGAGGAATCAGGTTCATTTTTCACGGAATTTGAGAAGACGATAAATGAATTAAAGGGTGTTGGTGCAAACGTAAGTGAACGTGAAAAACTCGATTACATGCTGAAAACACTACCAGAATCATTGATTTATATTGATGACTTAATCGACTCATTGAAAGAAAGTGATTGAACTTGTGATTTTTTAAAAAATAAAATTATAATGTGGGAAATACGTAGGGAGAGTAAAAGTGAGAGGAAATGGTCAAATGTCTTCAAAGTTGAGAAAAGAGAGAAATAAAGTGCCATGGCTGTGGAAAGTACGGCCACGTGATAAAAAATTGCACGAATACATGTAGAGGCGGAATCAATGGAGGAACGCAATGGCAAGGAAGTGCGAATCAGCCATAGCAGAATAGGGGTCGCGGCGGACGAGGTTCTGGCCAGAGAAGACGAGGATATGTTCAGCGTGGATTTGGTCAACGAGGACGAAGCAGAGGTTGGCAGCAACGCTACAATGGGGCAAGTCGACAAGACGGAAATTATTTAAACAGCCAGGACTACGACGACCAAGGTATTGACTCCTTCCTAACGCGAGTGCAGCGCGATTATAGTAAGGATACTATCACAGTATATACCAGCGATACGCGAAAAATAGATCGGATATTGGATAGTGAATGTTCAGATCACATTGTAAATGATGACTCGTATTTTATTGAGTACGAAAACTTAAAGAACCCGATAAATGTAAAACTAAGAGACGGTAGAACATTAAAAGGAACAAAAGTTGGAAAAATTTTAACTTACTTTGAAGTAAACAAAAGAAGGGTTAAAATTATAATGTCAAATGTATTTTATGTAGAAGAAATGGATAATAACTTGGTTAGCTATGCGAGAGTAACGAATAAAAATAAGATAGTCTCAGCAGGGAATACTTCAAAGATCTATAACAAATATAGAAAGTTGATAGGGATCGCATTCAAAGATCATGGTTTATATAAAATAACTAGTTACATTGGAAGGCTAGTATCTCACGCCAAAAATGTAGAAAAAATGACGAACAGGGAAAAATTTCACAGAATCCGAGGACATGTAAACTTTAATTATTTAGATACGATGTGTAAGAAAAAATTAATTAAGGGAATGCCAGAAAAATTGGAGCAAGTTCAATTAAAATGTGGTGCGTGTATGCAAAATAAATAGCACAATGTACCTATCCAGAGTAACTGTAGTAGAGCACGCGAGATTTTAGAATTGGTACATACCGATTTAAATGGACCTCATAAAAATACCAGGTTTAAATATTTCTTAACATTTATAGACGATTATAGTAAGTGCGCATTAATTTATACTTTGAAATCGAAAGATGAGGTTTACGATTGAATCCTTAATTATATAAATAAAGTTGAAAATCTTACTGGTAAGAAGATAAAGAGACTAAGATGCGATAATGGAAAAGAATATATGAACAAAAACATGTACAATCTAAATAGGGAAACGGGAATTTTCCTAGAACCATGCCCACCTTATGTTCACTAGTTAAATGGAGCAGCTGAGCGCTACAGTAGGACAATCACGAATTCCGCTAGATGCTTATTACATGATTCGAAACTAAATATTAAATATTGGTCGGAGATGGTTAGAACCGCGGTGTACTTAAAAAATAGAACCATTACGAAAACATGTG
>NW_026109650.1:0-18062 GCF_024516045.1 Bombus affinis
GGCACATACGGATATTGAAATATTCGCACCAGCCCGAGGAGCCGGAAGTATTTATCCTATTGCCTACCGACACATGTTTACAGTTTATGTATAGTTTCACATAAATAGTACTATTTCCACATAGTACAGTGCAATGTGATGTCCGAAATGGCTGACACAATTAGGTACTAGCACGAAATATATGCAAGGCAATATATGGTATATGCATAGCTTGGAAATTGTGACCATTGCTCGCTCGCTCCGCTCGCTCGTAAAAATCTAGTCCAACCTCACAAGCGATCCGACACGTTCGCAAATTTGAAATATGTCGCCACCATATCCAATAATGAACGGAAGATGGAATGGTTTTAGGTTAGGCTATAGCTTTCGTGCGAGCGCAGCGAGCGAGAGACGCGTAAAGGTGCGTCACAAACCAACGGTTTGGCACATACGGACATTGAAACATTCGCACCAGCCCGAGGAGCCGGTAGTCTTTATCCTATTGCCTACTGACAAATGCTTACAGTTTATGAATAGTTTCAAATAAATAGTACTATTTCCACATATAACAGTGCAATGTGATGTCCAAAATGGCTGACAAAATTAGGTAATAATAAGAAATATAAGCAAGGCAATATAAGGTATATGTATAGCTTGGAAATTGTGACCGTTGCTCGCTCGCTCCGCTCGCTCGTAAAAATCTCGTCCAACCTCACAACCGATCCGACACGTTCCCAAATTTGAAATATGTCGCCACCATATCGAATAATGAACGGAAGATGGATTGGTTTTAGGTTAGGCTATAGCTTTCGTGCGAGCGCAGCGAGCGAGAGACGCGTAAATGTGTTTCACAAACCAACGGTTTGGCACATACGGACATTGAAATATTCGCACCAGCCCGAGGAGCCGAAAGTCTTTATCCTATTGCCTTCTGACAAATGTTTACGGTTTACCAACAGTTTCACATAATTAGTACCGTTTCCTCATAGTACAGTGCAATGTGATGTCCGAAATGGCAGACAAAATTAGGTAATAACACGACATATATGCAAGGCAATATAAGGTGTATTTATAGGTTGGAAATTGTGATCGTTGCTCGCTCGTTCCGCTCGCTCGAAAAAATCTAGTACAACCTCACAACCGATCCGACACGTTCGCAAATTTGAAATATGTCGCCACCATATCGAATAATGAACGGAAGATGGATTGGTTTTAGGTTAGGCTATAGCTTTCGTGCGAGCGCAGCGAACGAGAGACGCGTAAAGGTGTGTCACAAACCAACGGTTTGGCACATACGGACATTGAAATATTCGCACCAGCCCGAGGAGCCGGAAGTCTTTATCCTATTGCCTTCTGACAAATGTTTACGGTTTACCAATAGTTTCACATAATTAGTACCGTTTCCTCATAGTACAGTGCAGCGTGATGTCCGAAATGGCTGACAAAATTAGGTACAAGCTCGAAATATATGCAAGACAATATATGGTATATGTATAGCTTGGAAATTGTGACCGTTGCTCGCTCGCTCCGCTCGCTCGTAAAAATCTAGTCCAACCTCACAACCGATCCGACACGTTCGCAAATTTGAAATATGTCGCCATCATATCGAATAATGAACGCAAGGTGGATTGGTTTTAGGTTAGGCTATAGTTTTCGAGCGAGCGCCGCGAGCGAGAGACGCGTAAAGGTGTGTCATAAACCAACGGTTTGGCACATACGGACATTGAAATATTCGCACCAGCCCGAGGAGCCGGAAGTATTTATCCTATTGCCTACCGACACATGTTTACACTTTATGAATAGTTTCACATAAATAGTACTATTTCCTCATAGTACAGTGCAATGTGATGTCCGAAATGGCTGACAAAATTAGGTAATAACACGAAATATATGGAAGGCAATATAAGGTATATGTATAGCTTGGAAATTGTGACCGTTGCTCGCTCGCTCCGCTCGCTCGTAAAAATCTAGTTCAACCTCACAACCGATCCGACACGTTCGCAAATTTGAAATATGTCGCCATCATATCGAATAATGAACGCAAGATGGATTGGTTTTAGGTTAGGCTATAGTTTTCGAGCGAGCGCCGCGAGCGAGAGACGCGTAAAGGTGTGTCATAAACCAACGGTTTGGCACATACGGACATTGAAATATTCGCACCAGCCCGAGGAGCCGGAAGTATTTATCCTATTGCCTACCGACACATGTTTACAGTTTATGAATAGTTTCACATAAATAGTACTATTTCCACATAGTACAATGCAATGTGATGTCCGAAATGGCTGACAAAATTAGGTAATAACACGACATATATGCAAGGCAATATAAGGTGTATGTATAGGTTGGAAATTGTGATCGTTGCTCGCTCGCTCCGCTCGCTCGAAAAAATCTAGTCCAACCTCACAACCGATCCGACACGTTCGCAAATTTGAAATAGGTCGCCACCATATCGAATAATGAACGGAACATGGATTGGTTTTAGGTTAGGCTATAGCTTTCGTGCGAGCGCAGCGAACGAGAGACGCGTAAAGGTGTGTCACAAACCATCGGTTTGGCACATACGGACATTGATATATTCGCACCAGCCCGAGGAGCCGGATGTCTTTATCCTATTGCCTTCTGACAAATGTTTACGGTTTACCAATAGTTTCACATAATTAGTACCGTTTCCTCATAGTACAGTGCAACGTGATGTCCGAAATGGCTGACAAAATTAGGTACAAGCACGAAATATATGCAAGACAATATATGGTATATGTATAGCTTGGAAATTGTGACCGTTGCTCGCTCGCTCCGCTCGCTCGTAAAAATCTAGTCCAGCACCACAACCGATCCGACACGTTCGCAAATTTGAAATATGTCGCCATCATATCGAATAATGAACGCAAGATGGATTGGTTTTAAGTTTGGCTATAGTTTTCGAGCGAGCGCAGCGAGCCAGAGACGCGTATCGGTGTGTCATAAACCAACGGTTTGGCACATACGGACATTGAAATATTCGCACCAGCCCGAGGAGCCGGAAGTCTTTATCCTATTGCCTTCTGACAAATGTTTACGGTTTACCAATAGTTTCACATAATTAGTACCGCTTCCTCATAGTACAGTGCAACGTGATGTCCGAAATGGCTGACAAAATTAGGTACAAGCACGAAATATATGCAAGACAATATATGGTATATGTATAGCTTGGAAATTGTGACCGTTGCTCGCTCGCTCCGCTCGCTCGTAAAAATCTAGTCCAGCACCACAACCGATCCGACACGTTCGCAAATTTGAAATATGTCGCCATCATATCGAATAATGAACGCAAGATGGATTGGTTTTAGGTTAGGCTATAGTTTTCGAGCGAGCGCAGCGAGCGAGAGACGCGTATAGGTGTGTCATAAACCAACGGTTTGGCACATACGGACATTGAAATATTCGCACCAGTCCGAGGAGCCGGAAGTATTTATCCTATTGCCTACCGACACATGTTTACAGTTTATGAATAGTTTCACATAAATAGTACTATTTCCTCATAGTACAGTGCAATGTGATGTCCGAAATGGCTGACAAAATTAGGTAATAACACGAAATATATGGAAGGCAATATAAGGTATATGTATAGCTTGGAAATTGTGACCGTTGCTCGCTCGCTCCGCTCGCTCGTAAAAATCTAGTCCAACCTCACAAACGATCCCACACGATCGCAAATTTGAAATATGTCGCCACCATATCGAATAATGAACGGAAGATGGATTGGTTTTAGGTTAGGCTATAGCTTTCGTGCGAGCGCAGCGATCGAGAGACGCGTAAAGGTGTGTCACAAACCATCGGTTTGGCACATACGGACATTGATATATTCGCACCAGCCCGAGGAGCCGGAAGTCTTTATCCTATTGCCTTCTGACAAATGTTTACGGTTTACCAATAGTCTCACATAATTAGTACCGTTTCCTCATAGTACAGTGCAACGTGATGTCCGAAATGGCTGACAAAATTAGGTACAAGCACGAAATATATGCAAGACAATATATGGTATATGTATAGCTTGGAAATTGTGACCGTTGCTCGCTCGCTCCGCTCGCTCGTAAAAATCTACTCCAACACCACATCCGATCCGACACGTTCGCAAATTTGAAATATGTCGCCATCATATCGAATAATGAACGCAAGATGGATTGGTTTTAAGTTTGGCTATAGTTTTCGAGCGAGCGCAGCGAGCCAGAGACGCGTATCGGTGTGTCATAAACCAACGGTTTGGCACATACGGACATTGAAATATTCGCACCAGCCCGAGGAGCCGGAAGTATTTATCCTATTGCCTACCGACACATGTTTACAGTTTATGAATAGTTTCAAATAAATAGTACTATTTCCACATAGTACAATGCAATGTGATGTCCGAAATGGCTGACAAAATTAGGTAATAACACGACATATATGCAAGGCAATATAAGGTGTATGTATAGGTTGGAAATTGCGATCACTGCTCGCTCGCTCCGCTCGCTCGAAAAAATCTAGTCCAACCTTACAACCGATCCGACACGTTCGCAAATTTGAAATATGTCGCCACCATAAGGAATAATGAACGGAAGATGGATTGGTTTTAGGTTAGGCTATAGCTTTCGTGCGAGCGCAGCGAACGAGAGACGCGTAAAGGTGTGTCACAAACCAACGGTTTGGCACATACGGACATTGAAATATTCGCACCAGCCCGAGGAGCCGGAAGTCTTTATCCTATTGCCTTCTGACAAATGTTTACGGTTTACCAATAGTTTCACATAATTAGTACCGTTTCCTCATAGTACAGTGCAACGTGATGTCCGAAATGGCCGACAAAATTAGGTACATGCACGAAATATATGCAAGACAATATATGGTATATGTATAGCTTGGAAATTGTGACCGTTGCTCGCTCGCTCCGCTCGCTCGTAAAAATCTAGTCCAACCTCACAACCGATCCGACACGTTCGCAAATTTGAAATATGTCGCCATCATATCGAATAATGAACGCAAGATGGATTGGTTTTAAGTTTGGCTATAGTTTTCGAGCGAGCGCAGCGAGCCAGAGACGCGTATCGGTGTGTCATAAACCAACGGTTTGGCACATACGGACATTGAAATATTCGCACCAGCCCGAGGAGCCGGAAGTATTTATCCTATTGCCTACCGACACATGTTTACAGTTTATGAATAGTTTCACATAAATAGTACTATTTCCACATAGTACAATGCAATGTGATGTCCGAAATGGCTGACAAAATTAGGTAATAACACGACATATATGCAAGGCAATATAAGGTGTATGTATAGGTTGGAAATTGTGATCGTTGCTCGCTCGCTCCGCTCGCTCGAAAAAATCTAGTCCAACCTCACAACCGATCCCACACGTTCGCAAATTTGAATTATGTCGCCACCATATCGCATAATGAACGGAAGATGGATTGGTTTTAGGTTAGGCTATAGCTTTCGTGCGAGCGCAGCGAACGAGAGACGCGTAAAGGTGTGTCACAAACCATCGGTTTGGCACATACGGACATTGATATATTCGCACCAGCCCGAGGAGCCGGAAGTCTTTATCCTATCGCCTTCTGACAAATGTTTCCGGTGTACCAATAGTTTCACATAATTAGTACCGTTTCCTCATAGTACAGTGCAACGTGATGTCCGAAATGGCTGACAAAATTAGGTACAAGAACGAAATATATGCAAGGCAATATAAGGTGTATGTATAGGTTAGAAATTGTGATCGTTGCTCGCTCGCTCCGCTCGCTCGAAAAAATCTAGTCCAACCTCACAACCGATCCCACACGATCGCAAATTTGAAATATGTCGCCACCATATCGAATAATGAACGGAAGATAGATTGGTTTTAGGTTAGGCTATAGCTTTCGTGCGAGCGCAGCGAGCGAGAGACGCGTAAATGTGTTTCACAAACCAACGGTTTGGCACATACGGACATTGAAATATTCGCACCAGCCCGAGGAGCCGAAAGTCTTTATCGTATTGCCTTCTGATAAATGTTTACGGTTTACCAACAGTTTCACATAATTAGTACCGTTTCCTCATAGTACAGTGCAATGTGATGTCCGAAATGGCAGACAAAATTAGGTAATAACACGACATATATGCAAGGCAATATAAGGTGTATTTATAGGTTGGAAATTGTGATCGTTGCTCGCTCGTTCCGCTTGCTCGAAAAAATCTAGTACAACCTCACAACCGATCCGACACGTTCGCAAATTTGAAATATGTCGCCACCATATCGAATAATGAACGGAAGATGGATTGGTTTTAGGTTAGGCTATAGCTTTCGTGCGAGCGCAGCGAACGAGAGACGCGTAAAGGTGTGTCACAAACCAACGGTTTGGCACATACGGATATTGAAATATTCGCACCAGCCCGAGGAGCCGGAAGTATTTATCCTATTGCCTACCGACACATGTTTACAGTTTATGTATAGTTTCACATAAATAGTACTATTTCCACATAGTACAGTGCAATGTGATGTCCGAAATGGCTGACACAATTAGGTACTAGCACGAAATATATGCAAGGCAATATATGGTATATGCATAGCTTGGAAATTGTGACCATTGCTCGCTCGCTCCGCTCGCTCGTAAAAATCTAGTCCAACCTCACAAGCGATCCGACACGTTCGCAAATTTGAAATATGTCGCCACCATATCCAATAATGAACGGAAGATGGAATGGTTTTAGGTTAGGCTATAGCTTTCGTGCGAGCGCAGCGAGCGAGAGACGCGTAAAGGTGCGTCACAAACCAACGGTTTGGCACATACGGACATTGAAACATTCGCACCAGCCCGAGGAGCCGGTAGTCTTTATCCTATTGCCTACTGACAAATGCTTACAGTTTATGAATAGTTTCAAATAAATAGTACTATTTCCACATATAACAGTGCAATGTGATGTCCAAAATGGCTGACAAAATTAGGTGATAATAAGAAATATAAGCAAGGCAATATAAGGTATATGTATAGCTTGGAAATTGTGACCGTTGCTCGCTCGCTCCGCTCGCTCGTAAAAATCTCGTCCAACCTCACAACCGATCCGACACGTTCCCAAATTTGAAATATGTCGCCACCATATCGAATAATGAACGGAAGATGGATTGGTTTTAGGTTAGGCTATAGCTTTCGTGCGAGCGCAGCGAGCGAGAGACGCGTAAATGTGTTTCACAAACCAACGGTTTGGCACATACGGACATTGAAATATTCGCACCAGCCCGAGGAGCCGAAAGTCTTTATCCTATTGCCTTCTGACAAATGTTTACGGTTTACCAACAGTTTCACATAATTAGTACCGTTTCCTCATAGTACAGTGCAATGTGATGTCCGAAATGGCAGACAAAATTAGGTAATAACACGACATATATGCAAGGCAATATAAGGTGTATTTATAGGTTGGAAATTGTGATCGTTGCTCGCTCGTTCCGCTCGCTCGAAAAAATCTAGTACAACCTCACAACCGATCCGACACGTTCGCAAATTTGAAATATGTCGCCACCATATCGAATAATGAACGGAAGATGGATTGGTTTTAGGTTAGGCTATAGCTTTCGTGCGAGCGCAGCGAACGAGAGACGCGTAAAGGTGTGTCACAAACCAACGGTTTGGCACATACGGACATTGAAATATTCGCACCAGCCCGAGGAGCCGGAAGTCTTTATCCTATTGCCTTCTGACAAATGTTTACGGTTTACCAATAGTTTCACATAATTAGTACCGTTTCCTCATAGTACAGTGCAGCGTGATGTCCGAAATGGCTGACAAAATTAGGTACAAGCTCGAAATATATGCAAGACAATATATGGTATATGTATAGCTTGGAAATTGTGACCGTTGCTCGCTCGCTCCGCTCGCTCGTAAAAATCTAGTCCAACCTCACAACCGATCCGACACGTTCGCAAATTTGAAATATGTCGCCATCATATCGAATAATGAACGCAAGGTGGATTGGTTTTAGGTTAGGCTATAGTTTTCGAGCGAGCGCCGCGAGCGAGAGACGCGTAAAGGTGTGTCATAAACCAACGGTTTGGCACATACGGACATTGAAATATTCGCACCAGCCCGAGGAGCCGGAAGTATTTATCCTATTGCCTACCGACACATGTTTACACTTTATGAATAGTTTCACATAAATAGTACTATTTCCTCATAGTACAGTGCAATGTGATGTCCGAAATGGCTGACAAAATTAGGTAATAACACGAAATATATGGAAGGCAATATAAGGTATATGTATAGCTTGGAAATTGTGACCGTTGCTCGCTCGCTCCGCTCGCTCGTAAAAATCTAGTTCAACCTCACAACCGATCCGACACGTTCGCAAATTTGAAATATGTCGCCATCATATCGAATAATGAACGCAAGATGGATTGGTTTTAGGTTAGGCTATAGTTTTCGAGCGAGCGCCGCGAGCGAGAGACGCGTAAAGGTGTGTCATAAACCAACGGTTTGGCACATACGGACATTGAAATATTCGCACCAGCCCGAGGAGCCGGAAGTATTTATCCTATTGCCTACCGACACATGTTTACAGTTTATGAATAGTTTCACATAAATAGTACTATTTCCACATAGTACAATGCAATGTGATGTCCGAAATGGCTGACAAAATTAGGTAATAACACGACATATATGCAAGGCAATATAAGGTGTATGTATAGGTTGGAAATTGTGATCGTTGCTCGCTCGCTCCGCTCGCTCGAAAAAATCTAGTCCAACCTCACAACCGATCCGACACGTTCGCAAATTTGAAATAGGTCGCCACCATATCGAATAATGAACGGAACATGGATTGGTTTTAGGTTAGGCTATAGCTTTCGTGCGAGCGCAGCGAACGAGAGACGCGTAAAGGTGTGTCACAAACCATCGGTTTGGCACATACGGACATTGATATATTCGCACCAGCCCGAGGAGCCGGAAGTCTTTATCCTATTGCCTTCTGACAAATGTTTACGGTTTACCAATAGTTTCACATAATTAGTACCGCTTCCTCATAGTACAGTGCAACGTGATGTCCGAAATGGCTGACAAAATTAGGTACAAGCACGAAATATATGCAAGACAATATATGGTATATGTATAGCTTGGAAATTGTGACCGTTGCTCGCTCGCTCCGCTCGCTCGTAAAAATCTAGTCCAGCACCACAACCGATCCGACACGTTCGCAAATTTGAAATATGTCGCCATCATATCGAATAATGAACGCAAGATGGATTGGTTTTAGGTTAGGCTATAGTTTTCGAGCGAGCGCAGCGAGCGAGAGACGCGTATAGGTGTGTCATAAACCAACGGTTTGGCACATACGGACATTGAAATATTCGCACCAGTCCGAGGAGCCGGAAGTATTTATCCTATTGCCTACCGACACATGTTTACAGTTTATGAATAGTTTCACATAAATAGTACTATTTCCTCATAGTACAGTGCAATGTGATGTCCGAAATGGCTGACAAAATTAGGTAATAACACGAAATATATGGAAGGCAATATAAGGTATATGTATAGCTTGGAAATTGTGACCGTTGCTCGCTCGCTCCGCTCGCTCGTAAAAATCTAGTCCAACCTCACAAACGATCCCACACGATCGCAAATTTGAAATATGTCGCCACCATATCGAATAATGAACGGAAGATGGATTGGTTTTAGGTTAGGCTATAGCTTTCGTGCGAGCGCAGCGATCGAGAGACGCGTAAAGGTGTGTCACAAACCATCGGTTTGGCACATACGGACATTGATATATTCGCACCAGCCCGAGGAGCCGGAAGTCTTTATCCTATTGCCTTCTGACAAATGTTTACGGTTTACCAATAGTCTCACATAATTAGTACCGTTTCCTCATAGTACAGTGCAACGTGATGTCCGAAATGGCTGACAAAATTAGGTACAAGCACGAAATATATGCAAGACAATATATGGTATATGTATAGCTTGGAAATTGTGACCGTTGCTCGCTCGCTCCGCTCGCTTAAAAATCTAGTCCAACACCACATCCGATCCGACACGTTCGCAAATTTGAAATATGTCGCCATCATATCGAATAATGAACGCAAGATGGATTGGTTTTAAGTTTGGCTATAGTTTTCGAGCGAGCGCAGCGAGCCAGAGACGCGTATCGGTGTGTCATAAACCAACGGTTTGGCACATACGGACATTGAAATATTCGCACCAGCCCGAGGAGCCGGAAGTATTTATCCTATTGCCTACCGACACATGTTTACAGTTTATGAATAGTTTCAAATAAATAGTACTATTTCCACATAGTACAATGCAATGTGATGTCCGAAATGGCTGACAAAATTAGGTAATAACACGACATATATGCAAGGCAATATAAGGTGTATGTATAGGTTGGAAATTGCGATCACTGCTCGCTCGCTCCGCTCGCTCGAAAAAATCTAGTCCAACCTTACAACCGATCCGACACGTTCGCAAATTTGAAATATGTCGCCACCATAAGGAATAATGAACGGAAGATGGATTGGTTTTAGGTTAGGCTATAGCTTTCGTGCGAGCGCAGCGAACGAGAGACGCGTAAAGGTGTGTCACAAACCAACGGTTTGGCACATACGGACATTGAAATATTCGCACCAGCCCGAGGAGCCGGAAGTCTTTATCCTATTGCCTTCTGACAAATGTTTACGGTTTACCAATAGTTTCACATAATTAGTACCGTTTCCTCATAGTACAGTGCAACGTGATGTCCGAAATGGCCGACAAAATTAGGTACATGCACGAAATATATGCAAGACAATATATGGTATATGTATAGCTTGGAAATTGTGACCGTTGCTCGCTCGCTCCGCTCGCTCGTAAAAATCTAGTCCAACCTCACAACCGATCCGACACGTTCGCAAATTTGAAATATGTCGCCATCATATCGAATAATGAACGCAAGATGGATTGGTTTTAAGTTTGGCTATAGTTTTCGAGCGAGCGCAGCGAGCCAGAGACGCGTATCGGTGTGTCATAAACCAACGGTTTGGCACATACGGACATTGAAATATTCGCACCAGCCCGAGGAGCCGGAAGTATTTATCCTATTGCCTACCGACACATGTTTACAGTTTATGAATAGTTTCACATAAATAGTACTATTTCCACATAGTACAATGCAATGTGATGTCCGAAATGGCTGACAAAATTAGGTAATAACACGACATATATGCAAGGCAATATAAGGTGTATGTATAGGTTGGAAATTGTGATCGTTGCTCGCTCGCTCCGCTCGCTCGAAAAAATCTAGTCCAACCTCACAACCGATCCCACACGTTCGCAAATTTGAATTATGTCGCCACCATATCGCATAATGAACGGAAGATGGATTGGTTTTAGGTTAGGCTATAGCTTTCGTGCGAGCGCAGCGAACGAGAGACGCGTAAAGGTGTGTCACAAACCATCGGTTTGGCACATACGGACATTGATATATTCGCACCAGCCCGAGGAGCCGGAAGTCTTTATCCTATCGCCTTCTGACAAATGTTTCCGGTGTACCAATAGTTTCACATAATTAGTACTGTTTCCTCATAGTACAGTGCAACGTGATGTCCGAAATGGCTGACAAAATTAGGTACAAGAACGAAATATATGCAAGGCAATATAAGGTGTATGTATAGGTTAGAAATTGTGATCGTTGCTCGCTCGCTCCGCTCGCTCGAAAAAATCTAGTCCAACCTCACAACCGATCCCACACGTTCGCAAATTTGAATTATGTCGCCACCATATCGAATAATGAACGCAAGATGGATTGGTTTTAGGTTAGGCTATACTTTTCGAGCGAGCGCAGCGAGCGAGAGACGCGTATAGGTGTGTCATAAACCAACGGTTTGGCACATACGGACATTGAAATATTCGCACCAGCCCGAGGAGCCGGAAGTCTTTATCCTATTGCCTTCTGACAAACGTTTACGGTTTACCAATAGTTTCACATAATTAGTACCGTTTCCTCATAGTACAGTGCAACGTGATGTCCGAAATGGCTGACAAAATTAGGTAATAACACGAAATATATGGAAGGCAATATAAGGTATATGTATAGCTTGGAAATTGTGACCGTTGCTCGCTCGCTCCGCTCGCTCGTAAAAATCTAGTCCAACCTCACAACCGATCCCACACGTTCGCAAATTTGAATTATGTCGCCACCATATCGAATAATGAACGGAAGATAGATTGGTTTTAGGTTAGGCTATAGCTTTCGTGCGAGCGCCGCGTGCGAGAGACGCGTAAAGGTGTGTCATAAACCTACGGTTTGGCACATACGGACATTGAAATATTCGCACCAACCCGAGGAGCCGGAAGTATTTATCCTATTGCCTACCGACACATGTTTACAGTTTATGAATAGTTTCACACGAATAGTACTATTTCCTCATAGTACAGTGCAATGTGATGTCCGAAATGGCTGACAAAATTAGGTAATAACACGAAATATATGGAAGGCAATATAAGGTATATGTATAGCTTGGAAATTGTGACCGTTGCTCGCTCGCTCCGCTCGCTCGTAAAAATCTAGTCCAACCTCACAACCGATCCCACACGATCGCAAATTTGAAATATGTCGCCACCATATCGAATAATGAACGGAAGATAGATTGGTTTTAGGTTAGGCTATAGCTTTCGTGCGAGCGCAGCGAGCGAGAGACGCGTAAATGTGTTTCACAAACCAACGGTTTGGCACATACGGACATTGAAATATTCGCACCAGCCCGAGGAGCCGAAAGTCTTTATCCTATTGCCTTCTGATAAATGTTTACGGTTTACCAACAGTTTCACATAATTAGTACCGTTTCCTCATAGTACAGTGCAATGTGATGTCCGAAATGGCAGACAAAATTAGGTAATAACACGACATATATGCAAGGCAATATAAGGTGTATTTATAGGTTGGAAATTGTGATCGTTGCTCGCTCGTTCCGCTTGCTCGAAAAAATCTAGTACAACCTCACAACCGATCCGACACGTTCGCAAATTTGAAATATGTCGCCACCATATCGAATAATGAACGGAAGATGGATTGGTTTTAGGTTAGGCTATAGCTTTCGTGCGAGCGCAGCGAACGAGAGACGCGTAAAGGTGTGTCACAAACCAACGGTTTGGCACATACGGATATTGAAATATTCGCACCAGCCCGAGGAGCCGGAAGTATTTATCCTATTGCCTACCGACACATGTTTACAGTTTATGTATAGTTTCACATAAATAGTACTATTTCCACATAGTACAGTGCAATGTGATGTCCGAAATGGCTGACACAATTAGGTACTAGCACGAAATATATGCAAGGCAATATATGGTATATGCATAGCTTGGAAATTGTGACCATTGCTCGCTCGCTCCGCTCGCTCGTAAAAATCTAGTCCAACCTCACAAGCGATCCGACACGTTCGCAAATTTGAAATATGTCGCCACCATATCCAATAATGAACGGAAGATGGAATGGTTTTAGGTTAGGCTATAGCTTTCGTGCGAGCGCAGCGAGCGAGAGACGCGTAAAGGTGCGTCACAAACCAACGGTTTGGCACATACGGACATTGAAACATTCGCACCAGCCCGAGGAGCCGGTAGTCTTTATCCTATTGCCTACTGACAAATGCTTACAGTTTATGAATAGTTTCAAATAAATAGTACTATTTCCACATATAACAGTGCAATGTGATGTCCAAAATGGCTGACAAAATTAGGTAATAATAAGAAATATAAGCAAGGCAATATAAGGTATATGTATAGCTTGGAAATTGTGACCGTTGCTCGCTCGCTCCGCTCGCTCGTAAAAATCTCGTCCAACCTCACAACCGATCCGACACGTTCCCAAATTTGAAATATGTCGCCACCATATCGAATAATGAACGGAAGATGGATTGGTTTTAGGTTAGGCTATAGCTTTCGTGCGAGCGCAGCGAGCGAGAGACGCGTAAATGTGTTTCACAAACCAACGGTTTGGCACATACGGACATTGAAATATTCGCACCAGCCCGAGGAGCCGAAAGTCTTTATCCTATTGCCTTCTGACAAATGTTTACGGTTTACCAACAGTTTCACATAATTAGTACCGTTTCCTCATAGTACAGTGCAATGTGATGTCCGAAATGGCAGACAAAATTAGGTAATAACACGACATATATGCAAGGCAATATAAGGTGTATTTATAGGTTGGAAATTGTGATCGTTGCTCGCTCGTTCCGCTCGCTCGAAAAAATCTAGTACAACCTCACAACCGATCCGACACGTTCGCAAATTTGAAATATGTCGCCACCATATCGAATAATGAACGGAAGATGGATTGGTTTTAGGTTAGGCTATAGCTTTCGTGCGAGCGCAGCGAACGAGAGACGCGTAAAGGTGTGTCACAAACCAACGGTTTGGCACATACGGACATTGAAATATTCGCACCAGCCCGAGGAGCCGGAAGTCTTTATCCTATTGCCTTCTGACAAATGTTTACGGTTTACCAATAGTTTCACATAATTAGTACCGTTTCCTCATAGTACAGTGCAGCGTGATGTCCGAAATGGCTGACAAACTTAGGTACAAGCTCGAAATATATGCAAGACAATATATGGTATATGTATAGCTTGGAAATTGTGACCGTTGCTCGCTCGCTCCGCTCGCTCGTAAAAATCTAGTCCAACCTCACAACCGATCCGACACGTTCGCAAATTTGAAATATGTCGCCATCATATCGAATAATGAACGCAAGGTGGATTGGTTTTAGGTTAGGCTATAGTTTTCGAGCGAGCGCCGCGAGCGAGAGACGCGTAAAGGTGTGTCATAAACCAACGGTTTGGCACATACGGACATTGAAATATTCGCACCAGCCCGAGGAGCCGGAAGTATTTATCCTATTGCCTACCGACACATGTTTACACTTTATGAATAGTTTCACATAAATAGTACTATTTCCTCATAGTACAGTGCAATGTGATGTCCGAAATGGCTGACAAAATTAGGTAATAACACGAAATATATGGAAGGCAATATAAGGTATATGTATAGCTTGGAAATTGTGACCGTTGCTCGCTCGCTCCGCTCGCTCGTAAAAATCTAGTTCAACCTCACAACCGATCCGACACGTTCGCAAATTTGAAATATGTCGCCATCATATCGAATAATGAACGCAAGATGGATTGGTTTTAGGTTAGGCTATAGTTTTCGAGCGAGCGCCGCGAGCGAGAGACGCGTAAAGGTGTGTCATAAACCAACGGTTTGGCACATACGGACATTGAAATATTCGCACCAGCCCGAGGAGCCGGAAGTATTTATCCTATTGCCTACCGACACATGTTTACAGTTTATGAATAGTTTCACATAAATAGTACTATTTCCACATAGTACAATGCAATGTGATGTCCGAAATGGCTGACAAAATTAGGTAATAACACGACATATATGCAAGGCAATATAAGGTGTATGTATAGGTTGGAAATTGTGATCGTTGCTCGCTCGCTCCGCTCGCTCGAAAAAATCTAGTCCAACCTCACAACCGATCCGACACGTTCGCAAATTTGAAATAGGTCGCCACCATATCGAATAATGAACGGAACATGGATTGGTTTTAGGTTAGGCTATAGCTTTCGTGCGAGCGCAGCGAACGAGAGACGCGTAAAGGTGTGTCACAAACCATCGGTTTGGCACATACGGACATTGATATATTCGCACCAGCCCGAGGAGCCGGATGTCTTTATCCTATTGCCTTCTGACAAATGTTTACGGTTTACCAATAGTTTCACATAATTAGTACCGTTTCCTCATAGTACAGTGCAACGTGATGTCCGAAATGGCTGACAAAATTAGGTACAAGCACGAAATATATGCAAGACAATATATGGTATATGTATAGCTTGGAAATTGTGACCGTTGCTCGCTCGCTCCGCTCGCTCGTAAAAATCTAGTCCAACGCCACAACCGATCCGACACGTTCGCAAATTTGAAATATGTCGCCATCATATCGAATAATGAACGCAAGATGGATTGGTTTTAGGTTAGGCTATAGTTTTCGAGCGAGCGCTGCGAGCGAGAGAAGCGTATAGGTGTGTCATAAACCAACGGTTTGGCACATACGGACATTGAAATATTCGCACCAGCCCGAGGAGCCGGAAGTATTTATCCTATTGCCTACCGACACATGTTTACAGTTTATGAATAGTTTCACATGAATAGTACTATTTCCTCATAGTACAGTGCAATGTGATGTCCGAAATGGCTGACAAAATTAGGTAATAACACGAAATATATGGAAGGCAATATAAGGTATATGTATAGCTTGGAAATTGTGACCGTTGCTCGCTCGCTCCGCTCGCTCGTAAAAATCTAGTCCAACCTCACAACCGATCCCACACGATCGCAAATTTGAAATATGTCGCCACCATATCGAATAATGAACGGAAGATGGATTGGTTTTAGGTTAGGCTATAGCTTTCGTGCGAGCGCAGCGAGCGAGAGACGCGTAAATGTGTTTCACAAACCAACGGTTTGGCACATACGGACATTGAAATATTCGCACCAGCCCGAGGAGCCGAAAGTCTTTATCCTATTGCCTTCTGACAAATGTTTACGGTTTACCAACAGTTTCACATAATTAGTACCGTTTCCTCATAGTACAGTGCAATGTGATGTCCGAAATGGCAGACAAAATTAGGTAATAACACGACATATATGCAAGGCAATATAAGGTGTATTTATAGGTTGGAAATTGTGATCGTTGCTCGCTCGTTCCGCTCGCTCGAAAAAATCTAGTACAAGCTCACAACCGATCCGACACGTTCGCAAATTTGAAATATGTCGCCACCATATCGAATAATGAACGGAAGATGGATTGGTTTTAGGTTAGGCTATAGCTTTCGTGCGAGCGCAGCGAACGAGAGACGCGTAAAGGTGTGTCACAAACCAACGGTTTGGCACATACGGATATTGAAATATTCGCACCAGCCCGAGGAGCCGGAAGTATTTATCCTATTGCCTACCGACACATGTTTACAGTTTATGTATAGTTTCACATAAATAGTACTATTTCCACATAGTACAGTGCAATGTGATGTCCGAAATGGCTGACACAATTAGGTACTAGCACGAAATATATGCAAGGCAATATATGGTATATGCATAGCTTGGAAATTGTGACCATTGCTCGCTCGCTCCGCTCGCTCGTAAAAATCTAGTCCAACCTCACAAGCGATCCGACACGTTCGCAAATTTGAAATATGTCGCCACCATATCCAATAATGAACGGAAGATGGAATGGTTTTAGGTTAGGCTATAGCTTTCGTGCGAGCGCAGCGAGCGAGAGACGCGTAAAGGTGCGTCACAAACCAACGGTTTGGCACATACGGACATTGAAACATTCGCACCAGCCCGAGGAGCCGGTAGTCTTTATCCTATTGCCTACTGACAAATGCTTACAGTTTATGAATAGTTTCACATAAATAGTACTATTTCCACATATAACAGTGCAATGTGATGTCCAAAATGGCTGACAAAATTAGGTAATAATAAGAAATATAAGCAAGGCAATATAAGGTATATGTATAGCTTGGAAATTGTGACCGTTGCTCGCTCGCTCCGCTCGCTCGTAAAAATCTCGTCCAACCTCACAACCGATCCGACACGTTCCCAAATTTGAAATATGTCGCCACCATATCGAATAATGAACGGAAGATGGATTGGTTTTAGGTTAGGCTATAGCTTTCGTGCGAGCGCAGCGAGCGAGAGACGCGTAAATGTGTTTCACAAACCAACGGTTTGGCACATACGGACATTGAAATATTCGCACCAGCCCGAGGAGCCGAAAGTCTTTATCCTATTGCCTTCTGACAAATGTTTACGGTTTACCAACAGTTTCACATAATTAGTACCGTTTCCTCATAGTACAGTGCAATGTGATGTCCGAAATGGCAGACAAAATTAGGTAATAACACGACATATATGCAAGGCAATATAAGGTGTATTTATAGGTTGGAAATTGTGATCGTTGCTCGCTCGTTCCGCTCGCTCGAAAAAATCTAGTACAACCTCACAACCGATCCGACACGTTCGCAAATTTGAAATATGTCGCCACCATATCGAATAATGAACGGAAGATGG
>NW_026109651.1:0-2500 GCF_024516045.1 Bombus affinis
TGATGAGCTCAAACAATAAATCCTAAAAATCCAATTCCTAATATAGCATAAATTATTCTTAAATTTCCAAAGGTTTCTTTTTTACCTCTTTCATTTATAATAACTTGTGAAATTAATCCAAATCCAGGTAAAATTAAAATATACACTTCTGGGTGACCAAAAAATCAAAATAGGTGTTGATATAAAATTGGGTCTCCTCCTCCTATAGGGTCAAAAAATGAGGTATTAAAATTTCGATCAAAAAGTAATATTGTAATTGCTCCAGCTAATACTGGTAGAGATAAAATTAATAAAATTACAGTAATACATACTGATCATGAGAATAAATTAATTTGATCATAATTTAATGAAAAATTTTTTATTAATAAAATAGTTACAATAAAATTTAATGATCCAATAATAGAAGAAATTCCTGATATATGCAATGAGAAGATTGCAATATCAATTGATGGTGAAGAATGAAATAAATAAGAAGATAAAGGGGGATAAATAGGTTCATCCTGTTCCTACATTAGGTGTAAATAAATTTCTTAATAATAATATAAATAATGATGGGGTAATAGTCAAAATCTAATATTATTTATTCGAGGAAAAGCTATATCTGGTGATCCTAATATTAATGGAATTAAGTAATTACCAAATCCTCCAATTATAAATGGTATAACTATAAAAAAAATTATTAAAAATGCATGTCTAGTTACTAAAGAATTATAAATTTGATCATTATTAATTCATATTCCTGGATGACTTAATTCTATTCGAACTAATAAACTTATTGATGAACCAATTATTCCTGATCATATAGCAAAAATAAAATATATTATTCCAATATTTTTATGGTTAGTTGATATTAATCATTTTTTTATTAAGATTTATTAATTTATTAATATTTTTAATTTTGAAGATTAATAGTTTAAAATTAACTTAAAATCTTTTTAAATTTAATATTTAGTATTATGTCTGAAAAAGAAATAAATTGTAAATTTATTAATGAAAATTGAAATTTTTCTAATACTAATTAGTATTTATTTTTAATATATATATATATATATATAATAATAATAATAAATCAAATAAATATTTAATATAGTTTAAAAAAAAATTTTAAATTGCAAATTTAAGGATTAAATTATTAAATTTATATTAAATTAAGTTAAATAATATAAGGTAAATGAATAAGTTATTAAAATGAATAAAGAAATTTTTTTAATATTAATAAAATTAATATTAGATATTTTATTAAATTTAAATTTTAAAATTAAGAATTTAAATAGAATAAAATAATTTCAAAGTATTAATATTCTTGATAATATAAAAATAAAAATTAAATTATTTCTAAAATTTGTATTTAAAAAATAAATGAATTCTCATTTTATTATAAATGTTAAAAATAATGGAAATGAAGCATATATAAATAATATAAAAATTAATAAATAGTAAGAATTTAATGAAATATTATTAAAATTTAAATTTTTAATATTATAAAATTTTAAAATTAAAATTAAATTAAGAAATGAAGTTAAATAAATAATTATAAATAATAAAAATAAATTTTTATTTCTATAAATTATTAAAATAAATAATAAAGAATTAAAGATTGATGAGCATCCAAATAATTTTTTGATAGAAAAGTTTAAATTTGTGTATAATGAAATAAATAAACTATTTAAAAATAAAAAGGTGATTATAGTTGGTGAAAGATTAATAATTGAGGAAAAAAAATAAATAGGAATAAATTTTATAAATGTTGAAATAATAAAAATTTGTCTTCATGAGGATTTATTATAAATAAAAATTATTCAAAAACAAAATGGAAATATTCCAATCTTTCTAAATATAGAAATTATTAATATTAAATTAATATCAGGATTTTTAAAAGTAAATAGTTGAGTAAAATTAAATGAAATAATTATAATTGTTTATTAAACTTGAAATTGATGAAATTATAAAATATAAAATTCTAACAATTTTGTTTGTTGATTTAATATTAATTAATCTAATTATAATAATAGTAGAAAATTCTATTGATAATCATTGAATATAAATTCTAGATGAATTTATTAATATAAAAAATAAGGTTATAATAGAAATTAAATAAATTAAGTTTAATTTATTCATTAAAATTAATATTTAAATTTTTTAAAAATAAATATTTTATATAAAAATTTATAATTTAATAATAGAATTAATTCTATTAGAATTCAAGTTCTTATTATATATTTATTCATGGGTATGGTATTAAATACACTATGTTTTATTTAATACAAGTAATAGTATAACTTAAAATATATACATTAATATCTTATCAAAATATCTCTTTTTCAGACATATTACTTATATATATATATATATATATATATATTTATGAATAAATAATTTAGATATATTATTATTATTATTATTAATTATTATTAAATGCAATTTAATTGTTATAAATATTAACTAATATCCAATAAATTAAAATTTAATAAATTAATAATTATAAAATATAAATAAAATT
>NW_026109651.1:5000-16950 GCF_024516045.1 Bombus affinis
TTTATTAATATATAAATATATATATATATATATAATTATTTATTAATTATTAAATATATAATTATTTTATAATATATCTTGGGAAACATTAATATCTAATTATTTTTATATTTATAAAATATATTATATATTTATATATATATATATATATATATATATATATATATATATATATATATATATATATATATATATATATATATATATATATATATATATATATATATATATATATATATATATATATATATATATATATATATATATATATATATATAATATATATATATATATATATATATATATATATATATATATATATATATATATATATATATATATATATATATATATATATATATATATTAATAAAATTAAAATTATAAAAATTTTTAAATTAAATAAATTATATTTAATTAAATTTATTATAATTTATATATTATTAAATTTCCATTTTTTTTTATTATATAAAAAAAAAAAAAAAATGGAAATTTAATAATATATATAAATAAATATTTTTAAATTTATATGAAAAATATTAAATAAAATATATGATTAAATTTTTTAAATTTAATTTTAAAAATAATAATAATAATAAGTTATTTAAGATTAATAAAGTTAATTTTATTATTTAAATTATAAAAATAAAATTAATAAAAATAATATATACAATGAAATATATATAATAATATTAAAAGAAAAAAAATAATTATTTTTAAAAAGAAGAAAAAAAGAATTATTAATAATGATTTATTAATTTAATTATTGTTATTAATAATATAAATATAAGATTTAATATTTAAAAAAAAAATAGTATAAAATTAGATAATTTTAAAAATTAATTTTGGGGGAGATTAATTTTTTAAAAATTATTGATAATGATTTATTGAGGTAGATTTTTTAAAATCAATAAAGTACTATAAAAATGTATATCTCTTAAATACATAAAAAAAGGATTAGGTAGATTTTTTAAAATCAATAAAGTACTATAAAAATGTATATCTCTATAAATACATAAAAAAAGGATTAGGTAGATTTTTTAAAATCAATAAAGTACTATAAAAATGTATATCTCTATAAATACATAAAAAAAGGATTAGGTAGATTTTTTAAAATCAATAAAGTACTATAAAAATGTATATCTCTATAAATACATAAAAAAAGGATTAGGTAGATTTTTTAAAATCAATAAAGTACTATAAAAATGTATATCTCTATAAATACATAAAAAAAGGATTAGGTAGATTTTTTAAATCAATAAAGTACTATAAAAATGTATATCTCTATAAATACATAAAAAAAGGATTAGGTAGATTTTTTAAAATCAATAAAGTACTATAAAAATGTATATCTCTATAAATACATAAAAAAAGGATTAGGTAGATTTTTTAAAATCAATAAAGTACTATAAAAATGTATATCTCTATAAATACATAAAAAAAGGATTAGGTAGATTTTTTAAAATCAATAAAGTACTATAAAAATGTATATCTCTATAAATACATAAAAAAAAGGATTAGGTAGATTTTTTAAAATCAATAAAGTACTATAAAAATGTATATCTCTATAAATACATAAAAAAAGGATTAGGTAGATTTTTTAAAATCAATAAAGTACTATAAAAATGTATATCTCTATAAATACATAAAAAAAGGATTAGGTAGATTTTTTAAAATCAATAAAGTACTATAAAAATGTATATCTCTATAAATACATAAAAAAAGGATTAGGTAGATTTTTTAAAATCAATAAAGTACTATAAAAATGTATATCTCTATAAATACATAAAAAAAGGATTAGGTAGATTTTTTAAAATCAATAAAGTACTATAAAAATGTATATCTCTATAAATACATAAAAAAAGGATTAGGTAGATTTTTTAAAATCAATAAAGTACTATAAAAATGTATATCTCTATAAATACATAAAAAAAGGATTAGGTAGATTTTTTAAAATCAATAAAGTCTATAAAAATGTATATCTCTATAAATACATAAAAAAAGGATTAGGTAGATTTTTTAAAATCAATAAAGTACTATAAAAATGTATATCTCTATAAATACATAAAAAAAGGATTAGGTAGATTTTTTAAAATCAATAAAGTACTATAAAAATGTATATCTCTATAAATACATAAAAAAAGGATTAGGTAGATTTTTTAAAATCAATAAAGTACTATAAAAATGTATATCTCTATAAATACATAAAAAAAGGATTAGGTAGATTTTTTAAAATCAATAAAGTACTATAAAAATGTATATCTCTATAAATACATAAAAAAAGGATTAGGTAGATTTTTTAAAATCAATAAAGTACTATAAAAATGTATATCTCTATAAATACATAAAAAAAGGATTAGGTAGATTTTTTAAAATCAATAAAGTACTATAAAAATGTATATCTCTATAAATACATAAAAAAAGGATTAGGTAGATTTTTTAAAATCAATAAAGTACTATAAAAATGTATATCTCTATAAATACATAAAAAAAGGATTAGGTAGATTTTTTAAAATCAATAAAGTACTATAAAAATGTATATCTCTATAAATACATAAAAAAAGGATTAGGTAGATTTTTTAAAATCAATAAAGTACTATAAAAATGTATATCTCTATAAATACATAAAAAAAGGATTAGGTAGATTTTTTAAAATCAATAAAGTACTATAAAAATGTATATCTCTATAAATACATAAAAAAAGGATTAGGTAGATTTTTTAAAATCAATAAAGTACTATAAAAATGTATATCTCTATAAATACATAAAAAAAGGATTAGGTAGATTTTTTAAAATCAATAAAGTACTATAAAAATGTATATCTCTATAAATACATAAAAAAAGGATTAGGTAGATTTTTTAAAATCAATAAAGTACTATAAAAATGTATATCTCTATAAATACATAAAAAAAGGATTAGGTAGATTTTTTAAAATCAATAAAGTACTATAAAAATGTATATCTCTATAAATACATAAAAAAAGGATTAGGTAGATTTTTTAAAATCAATAAAGTACTATAAAAATGTATATCTCTATAAATACATAAAAAAAGGATTAGGTAGATTTTTTAAAATCAATAAAGTACTATAAAAATGTATATCTCTATAAATACATAAAAAAAGGATTAGGTAGATTTTTTAAAATCAATAAAGTACTATAAAAATGTATATCTCTATAAATACATAAAAAAAGGATTAGGTAGATTTTTTAAAATCAATAAAGTACTATAAAAATGTATATCTCTATAAATACATAAAAAAAGGATTAGGTAGATTTTTTAAAATCAATAAAGTACTATAAAAATGTATATCTCTATAAATACATAAAAAAAGGATTAGGTAGATTTTTTAAAATCAATAAAGTACTATAAAAATGTATATCTCTATAAATACATAAAAAAAGGATTAGGTAGATTTTTTAAAATCAATAAAGTACTATAAAAATGTATATCTCTATAAATACATAAAAAAAGGATTAGGTAGATTTTTTAAAATCAATAAAGTACTATAAAAATGTATATCTCTATAAATACATAAAAAAAGGATTAGGTAGATTTTTTAAAATCAATAAAGTACTATAAAAATGTATATCTCTATAAATACATAAAAAAAGGATTAGGTAGATTTTTTAAAATCAATAAAGTACTATAAAAATGTATATCTCTATAAATACATAAAAAAAGGATTAGGTAGATTTTTTAAAATCAATAAAGTACTATAAAAATGTATATCTCTATAAATACATAAAAAAAGGATTAGGTAGATTTTTTAAAATCAATAAAGTACTATAAAAATGTATATCTCTATAAATACATAAAAAAAGGATTAGGTAGATTTTTTAAAATCAATAAAGTACTATAAAAATGTATATCTCTATAAATACATAAAAAAAGGATTAGGTAGATTTTTTAAAATCAATAAAGTACTATAAAAATGTATATCTCTATAAATACATAAAAAAAGGATTAGGTAGATTTTTTAAAATCAATAAAGTACTATAAAAATGTATATCTCTATAAATACATAAAAAAAGGATTAGGTAGATTTTTTAAAATCAATAAAGTACTATAAAAATGTATATCTCTATAAATACATAAAAAAAGGATTAGGTAGATTTTTTAAAATCAATAAAGTACTATAAAAATGTATATCTCTATAAATACATAAAAAAAGGATTAGGTAGATTTTTTAAAATCAATAAAGTACTATAAAAATGTATATCTCTATAAATACATAAAAAAAGGATTAGGTAGATTTTTTAAAATCAATAAAGTACTATAAAAATGTATATCTCTATAAATACATAAAAAAAGGATTAGGTAGATTTTTTAAAATCAATAAAGTACTATAAAAATGTATATCTCTATAAATACATAAAAAAAGGATTAGGTAGATTTTTTAAAATCAATAAAGTACTATAAAAATGTATATCTCTATAAATACATAAAAAAAGGATTAGGTAGATTTTTTAAAATCAATAAAGTACTATAAAAATGTATATCTCTATAAATACATAAAAAAAGGATTAGGTAGATTTTTTAAAATCAATAAAGTACTATAAAAATGTATATCTCTATAAATACATAAAAAAAGGATTAGGTAGATTTTTTAAAATCAATAAAGTACTATAAAAATGTATATCTCTATAAATACATAAAAAAAGGATTAGGTAGATTTTTTAAAATCAATAAAGTACTATAAAAATGTATATCTCTATAAATACATAAAAAAAGGATTAGGTAGATTTTTTAAAATCAATAAAGTACTATAAAAATGTATATCTCTATAAATACATAAAAAAAGGATTAGGTAGATTTTTTAAAATCAATAAAGTACTATAAAAATGTATATCTCTATAAATACATAAAAAAAGGATTAGGTAGATTTTTTAAAATCAATAAAGTACTATAAAAATGTATATCTCTATAAATACATAAAAAAAGGATTAGGTAGATTTTTTAAAATCAATAAAGTACTATAAAAATGTATATCTCTATAAATACATAAAAAAAGGATTAGGTAGATTTTTTAAAATCAATAAAGTACTATAAAAATGTATATCTCTATAAATACATAAAAAAAGGATTAGGTAGATTTTTTAAAATCAATAAAGTACTATAAAAATGTATATCTCTATAAATACATAAAAAAAGGATTAGGTAGATTTTTTAAAATCAATAAAGTACTATAAAAATGTATATCTTATAAATACATAAAAAAAAGGATTAGGTAGATTTTTTAAAATCAATAAAGTACTATAAAAATGTATATCTCTATAAATACATAAAAAAAGGATTAGGTAGATTTTTTAAAATCAATAAAGTACTATAAAAATGTATATCTCTATAAATACATAAAAAAAAAGGATTAGGTAGATTTTTTAAAATCAATAAAGTACTATAAAAATGTATATCTCTATAAATACATAAAAAAAGGATTAGGTAGATTTTTTAAAATCAATAAAGTACTATAAAAATGTATATCTCTATAAATACATAAAAAAAGGATTAGGTAGATTTTTTAAAATCAATAAAGTACTATAAAAATGTATATCTCTATAAATACATAAAAAAAGGATTAGGTAGATTTTTTAAAATCAATAAAGTACTATAAAAATGTATATCTTTATAAATACATAAAAAAAGGATTAGGTAGATTTTTTAAAATCAATAAAGTACTATAAAAATGTATATCTCTATAAATACATAAAAAAAGGATTAGGTAGATTTTTTAAAATCAATAAAGTACTATAAAAATGTATATCTCTATAAATACATAAAAAAAAAGGATTAGGTAGATTTTTTAAAATCAATAAAGTACTATAAAAATGTATATCTCTATAAATACATAAAAAAAAAAAGGATTAGGTAGATTTTTTAAAATCAATAAAGTACTATAAAAATGTATATCTCTATAAATACATAAAAAAAGGATTAGGTAGATTTTTTAAAATCAATAAAGTACTATAAAAATGTATATCTCTATAAATACATAAAAAAAGGATTAGGTAGATTTTTTAAAATCAATAAAGTACTATAAAAATGTATATCTCTATAAATACATAAAAAAAAAAGGATTAGGTAGATTTTTTAAAATCAATAAAGTACTATAAAAATGTATATTTCTATAAATACATAAAAAAAGGATTAGGTAGATTTTTTAAAATCAATAAAGTACTATAAAAATGTATATCTCTATAAATACATAAAAAAAGGATTAGGTAGATTTTTTAAAATCAATAAAGTACTATAAAAATGTATATCTCTATAAATACATAAAAAAAGGATTAGGTAGATTTTTAAAATCAATAAAGTACTATAAAAATGTATATCTCTATAATTTATAATTTTTATAAAAATAAATAATTTATAAAATTAATGTTAATGTTAAAAATATAAATTATTTTTTTTTTTAAAAAAAATATTAAATTTTAAATTTAATTTAATATTAAATAAAATTATTTTTTTTGTTTAAAATTAATAAATAAATTAAATTTAAATTTATATTTTTTTATTTAAAAAATATAATTTATAAATATTTTAAATTAAATAATTAGTTTAATAATTAAAATTTAAGTTTAATAAATATTTTATTTATTTAATTTATATTTAATGTAAATTTGCATATTAAACTTTGATTTTAAAAGAATTAATAATAATTAATAATATAAGAAAATTTTATAATGATTTTTAAATTAATAATATTTTTTTATTAATATAAGATAATTTTATATTAAAAATTTATTTAGGTTAGTGATTAAATTTAATAAATTAATGAAAGTTAAATTTAGAAAAGAAAGATAGTAAAGATTAAAATTAGTGCCAGCAATAGCGGTTAAACTAATTTTGCAAATTAATTTTGTTAATTAATATTAATATAGAATTAGTTAAGTTTAATTAAATTTTTAAATTTTAGGTGAAATTTGATTTATAAATATATTAAATTTAATATTTATATATATAATAAGATAAATAATTAAACTAGGATTAGATACCCTATTATATAAAATAATGATAATTAATTTATAAATAAATGTTGAATCATTAAAATTAAATTATATGGCGGCTTTTCATTCTTATTAGAGAAATTTGTAGTTTAATTTGATAATCCACGATAAGATTAACTTAAATAAAAAATTTATATATTGTTGTATATTTTAAAATAAAATTTATTATTAATAATATTTAATAAAATAATAATTCAAATCAAAATGTAGTGTATTTAAGAATTTATGAATTATAATAAATTTAATTTTTTGGATAATTTAAATTTTAAAATTAATTTGAAAGAGGATTTAATAGTAAATTTAATAAAATTAATTAAATTGAAAATAGTTTTGAAAAGTGTACAAATTGCCCGTCAATTTCATTTATGGAATAAGTCGTAACATAGTAAAAATATTGGAAAATGTTTTTAGAATAAAGTTTTAGTTTAATCAAAAATATTTCATTTACAATGAAAGGTTTAATTTGTAAGTTAAAATTTTATTTAATTAAATAAATTTAATATTTAAGATTTTGAAAATATTATAATTATTTAAAATTATATAATTTTTATCTGTTTGAGTAATAAATTATGAATAAATATTTAAATTAATAGATAAAGTAATGTAAATGAATTTTTTAAAAATTAAATAAGTAAAATAATTTTTGTACCTTTTGTATCAGGGTTAATTAATATAATTTATAAATTTAATGATCTCGAAAAAAGAAGAGCTAAATATTTAATTATGCTTTTGTGGAATAAAAAGTTAAAATATTTATTTAGAAATTAAATGTTAATCGAATTTTTTTATATCTAGTTTTTTTTGAAATAAGTTTAATTTATATATAAAGAATATAAAAAATTATATTTTAAAAATTTTTATATTTTTATATAAAAAATTTATGGGATAATCTATAAATTTATAATATATAATTTTATTATTTAATATTAATAATGTTAATTTAATAATGATTTATATTAATAAGTATTTAATAATTTAATAATTTAAAATTTTAAAGATTTAAAGTATTAAAATTATATTAATAGATGAAATATATATTTTTTAAAAAAAAATAATTTTTAATTTAATTAAATTAAATATAATGATTGAATTAGTAATTAATAAATAATATATAAATTTAAAATTTAAGTTATAGATAATATTTAATATATATATATATATATATATAAGGAATTCAGCAAGTTAATTATATCCACCTGTTTATCAAAAACATGGCTTATTGAATAATAATTTTAAGTCAATTCTGCCCAATGATAAAAATTTAATGGCTGCAGTATAAATAACTGTACAAAGGTAGCATAATCAATTGTTTTTTAATTGAGGACTGGAATGAAAGAGTTAATGAGATATATACTGTCTCATATATATTTAATTAATTTAAATTTTTAGTTAAAATGCTAAGATTTATTTATGGGACGATAAGACCCTATAGAATTTGATATTAATATGTTGATTATAATTTAATTATTAAATATTAATATTTTATTGGGAGGATAAATAAATTTATTAAACTTTATTTTAAATATTAACTTTGATTAAAGAATAATATTTTTTGATCTTTTAATAAAAATTAAAAGAATAAATTACCTTAGGGATAACAGCGTAATGTCTTTTTAAAGATCAAATTGAAAAAGATGATTGCGACCTCGATGTTGAATTAAGATAAATTTTAAATGAAGAAATTTAATAATTAAGTCTGTTCGACTTTTAAAATCTTACATGATTTGAGTTCAAATCGACGTAAGTCAGATTGGTTTCTATCTATAAAAATATAATAAATTATTTGTACGAAAGGACTATAATTTGTAATTAAATTATTATTTAAATTAATAAATATATTTAAAATAATTATATTAGCATATTTAGTGCATTAAATTTAGAATTTAAATAAATTAAAATATATTTTAATATATAATAATTATAAATAATTTATTAAATTATATTTTATTAATTTTAATAATTTTAATTAGGGTAGCTTTTTTAACTTTATTTGAACGTAAAATTTTAGGATATATACAGCTACGAAAAGGCCCTAATAAGATTATATTTAAAGGTTTATTTCAACCATTTAGAGATGCATTAAAATTGTTAACTAAAGAATTTTTTTATTTAAGAATTAATTTAAGATATTTATATAGTCCAATAATTATATTTTTTTTATCAATAATTTTATGGTTAATTTATCCTTGAATTTATAAATTTTATTTTATTGATTTTAGAATTATTTATTTAATATTAATTTTGAGATTTATAGTTTATCCAATTATGATAATTGGTTGGGTATCAATATGTAATTATTCAATTTTAGGATCATTACGTGTTGTTTCTCAAATAATTTCATTTGAAATTTTATTATTTATAATATTTTTTATTATAATGATAATAATTGAAGATTATTCATTTTTTAGATTTTTAAAATTTCAAAAGAATATTAATTTTATATTTTTTTTATATCCTTTATATTTAATTTTTATGATTAGAGTATTAATTGATTTAAATCGAGTTCCATTTGATTTAATTGAAGGAGAGTCTGAATTAGTCTCTGGATTTAATCTTGAATATTTTAGAAGATTATTTGTATTAATTTTTTTATCAGAATATATAAATATTATATTTATTAGGATTATTTTAACTGTAATATTTTATGGGTTAAATAATTGATCTTTATATTTTTTATTAATTTTTATATTTCATTTAATTTTTTTAATTATAATTCGAGGAGTTTTACCACGAATTCGATATGATATATTAATAAAAGCATGTTGACTTGAATTATTAGTATTAGTTTTGATATATTGTTTTTTAATTTATTTAATAAAGGAAATAATTATATTAAATTAATTATATATATATATATATATATATATATATTAATAAATAAATAAGAATATAATATTATTTATTTTATAAATTTAATTGAAATTTAAAAATTAAAATTATATAAAATTTAAGTTTATTAAGTTTATATATATATATATATATATATATATATTAAATTAATAAATTTAAAATATTGTTATATTATTAAGATTAATAAATTATTATAAATATTTTTATTTTAAATATTAGAAATGTGTATTTTGATTTTAATTAATTTAATATATATATATATATATATATATATATTATAAATAAATAAATAAATATAAATATTTATTATTATTATTATTATTAATAATAATATTTTTTATTATAAAATTAATTAATTAATAAATTTAGAATTTATAAATATATATATATATATATATATATGAATATAATAAAGGTTAATATGGTTATAGTGTAATTTTTTAAGTTAATAGAAAATTTTATTTCTATAATATGATTTCAAATCATAAACTTATTCAAGTTCATTAACTAATTTTTTAAAATTAAATCTCATATATTATTTATATATATAGAAATAATTATGTATAAGAAGTATATTAAAGTGAAAAATATATTTAAATTAGTATAAGGATATTCAATTACTTGACCTCCTAATCAGGTTAATATAATAAAAATATTAATAAATCATCAATATATGAATTTATTAATAAAGTAAAATTTATTATTTTTTAAATTATTAGAATTAATTAAAGGGATAATATATAGGATAAAAATTGATATAAATAATATAATTACACCTCCTAATTTATTTGGAATTGTACGTAAAATTGAATATGCAAATAGAAAATATCATTCAGGTTTAATATGAATTGGTGTAATTATAGGATTTGCTATTTTAAAATTATCAGGATCTCTTAATATAAAAGGTAATTGTAAATTAATTAATATAAATATTATAAATGTAAGAATAATAGTAATTATATCTTTAATAGTAAAATATGGGTGGAAATTAATTTTATAAATATTTATTTTTGAATGAATTGGATTAGAAGAACCTGTAATATGTAAAATTATTAAATGAATAAATACTATTAATAAAATAATAAATGGTAAAATAAAATGAAAAGAGTAAAATCGATTTAATGTATCATTATTAATTGAAAATCCTCCTCAAATTCATTCAACAGTAAATTGACCAATATATGGAATTGCTGAAATAAGATTTGTAATAACTATAGCACCTCAAAATGATATTTGTCCTCATGGTAGAACATAACCTAAAAAAGCTGTTGCTATTGATAAAAATAAAATTGATACACCAATTGATCATACTTGAATTAATTTAAATGAGTAATAGAATAAATTTCGTGCAATATGTAAATATATAATTAAAAAATAAAATGATGCTCCATTTATATGGATTAAACGGATTAATCATCCTGAATTTATATCTTTTATAATATTAGAAATTCTATAAAAAGCAAAATTAATATTTGGACAATAATGTATTGATAAAAATAAGCCTGAAATGATTTGAATTATTAAAAATATTCCTAGTATTGAACCAAAATTTCATAAATAATTAATGTTGATTGGTGTTGGTAAATTAATAAATGATAATGGTAAATTTAATAAATGAGTTTTATAAATTATAGAAATTATTTTTTTCATTTTTTTGTTCGTAAATTTTTATTTTTAATATAACAAATTTTTGTTATAATAAGAAGTATTAAAATTAGAAAAATAATAATAATTAATAAAATTAAATTATTTGGTTTATAGTATAAATTTTTGATAATTTTAAATTTATAATTTTTATGAAAATTAAAATTTAAATGTTTTAGGATAATTTTAATTTGATTGATTTGAAAAATTATAATTAATATAATTAATGAATTTAGAATTAATATTTTATAAATATTATTTTTTTTATTTATTTTATTAATTAATCTAATAAAATAAGAGAATATAATTAAAATTCCTCTAATAAAGATAATTATTAAAATATATAAATTTATTGAAAAATTTTGTTTTATAATTAAAGTATTAAATGTTATATAAATAATATAAAAAATTAAACAAATTAATTGTTTTAAAGGATAATGAAAAATGTTT
>NW_026109652.1:0-7500 GCF_024516045.1 Bombus affinis
TAGAAACCAATCTGACTTACGTCGATTTGAACTCAAATCATGTAAGATTTTAAAAGTCGAACAGACTTAATTATTAAATTTCTTCATTTAAAATTTATCTTAATTCAACATCGAGGTCGCAATCATCTTTTTCAATTTGATCTTTAAAAAGACATTACGCTGTTATCCCTAAGGTAATTTATTCTTTTAATTTTTATTAAAAGATCAAAAAATATTATTCTTTAATCAAAGTTAATATTTAAAATAAAGTTTAATAAATTTATTTATCCTCCCAATAAAATATTAATATTTAATAATTAAATTATAATCAACATATTAATATCAAATTCTATAGGGTCTTATCGTCCCATAAATAAATCTTAGCATTTTAACTAAAAATTTAAATTAATTAAATATATATGAGACAGTATATATCTCATTAACTCTTTCATTCCAGTCCTCAATTAAAAAACAATTGATTATGCTACCTTTGTACAGTTATTTATACTGCAGCCATTAAATTTTTATCATTGGGCAGAATTGACTTAAAATTATTATTCAATAAGCCATGTTTTTGATAAACAGGTGGATATAATTAACTTGCTGAATTCCTTATATATATATATATATATATATTAAATATTATCTATAACTTAAATTTTAAATTTATATATTATTTATTAATTACTAATTCAATCATTATATTTAATTTAATTAAATTAAAAATTATTTTTTTTAAAAAATATATATTTCATCTATTAATATAATTTTAATACTTTAAATCTTTAAAATTTTAAATTATTAAATTATTAAATACTTATTAATATAAATCATTATTAAATTAACATTATTAATATTAAATAATAAAATTATATATTATAAATTTATAGATTATCCCATAAATTTTTTATATAAAAATATAAAAATTTTTAAAATATAATTTTTTATATTCTTTATATATAAATTAAACTTATTTCAAAAAAACTAGATATAAAAAAATTCGATTAACATTTAATTTCTAAATAAATATTTTAACTTTTTATTCCACAAAAGCATAATTAAATATTTAGCTCTTCTTTTTTCGAGATCATTAAATTTATAAATTATATTAATTAACCCTGATACAAAAGGTACAAAAATTATTTTACTTATTTAATTTTTAAAAAATTCATTTACATTACTTTATCTATTAATTTAAATATTTATTCATAATTTATTACTCAAACAGATAAAAATTATATAATTTTAAATAATTATAATATTTTCAAAATCTTAAATATTAAATTTATTTAATTAAATAAAATTTTAACTTACAAATTAAACCTTTCATTGTAAATGAAATATTTTTGATTAAACTAAAACTTTATTCTAAAAACATTTTCCAATATTTTTACTATGTTACGACTTATTCATAAATGAATTGACGGGCAATTTGTACACTTTTCAAAACTATTTTCAATTTAATTAATTTTATTAAATTTACTATTAAATCCTCTTTCAAATTAATTTTAAAATTTAAATTATCCAAAAAATTAAATTTATTATAATTCATAAATTCTTAAATACACTACATTTTGATTTGAATTATTATTTTATTAAATATTATTAATAATAAATTTTATTTTAAAATATACAACAATATATAAATTTTTTATTTAAGTTAATCTTATCGTGGATTATCAAATTAAACTACAAATTTCTCTAATAAGAATGAAAAGCCGCCATATAATTTAATTTTAATGATTCAACATTTATTTATAAATTAATTATCATTATTTTATATAATAGGGTATCTAATCCTAGTTTAATTATTTATCTTATTATATATATAAATATTAAATTTAATATATTTATAAATCAAATTTCACCTAAAATTTAAAAATTTAATTAAACTTAACTAATTCTATATTAATATTAATTAACAAAATTAATTTGCAAAATTAGTTTAACCGCTATTGCTGGCACTAATTTTAATCTTTACTATCTTTCTTTTCTAAATTTAACTTTCATTAATTTATTAAATTTAATCACTAACCTAAATAAATTTTTAATATAAAATTATCTTATATTAATAAAAAAATATTATTAATTTAAAAATCATTATAAAATTTTCTTATATTATTAATTATTATTAATTCTTTTAAAATCAAAGTTTAATATGCAAATTTACATTAAATATAAATTAAATAAATAAAATATTTATTAAACTTAAATTTTAATTATTAAACTAATTATTTAATTTAAAATATTTATAAATTATATTTTTTAAATAAAAAAATATAAATTTAAATTTAATTTATTTATTAATTTTAAACAAAAAAAATAATTTTATTTAATATTAAATTAAATTTAAAATTTAATATTTTTTTAAAAAAAAAAATAATTTATATTTTTAACATTAACATTAATTTTATAAATTATTTATTTTTATAAAAAATTATAAATTATAGAGATATACATTTTTATAGTACTTTATTGATTTTAAAAATCTACCTAATCCTTTTTTTATGTATTTATAGAGATATACATTTTTATAGTACTTTATTGATTTTAAAAAATCTACCTAATCCTTTTTTTATGTATTTATAGAGATATACATTTTTATAGTACTTTATTGATTTTAAAAAATCTACCTAATCCTTTTTTTATGTATTTATAGAGATATACATTTTTATAGTACTTTATTGATTTTAAAAAATCTACCTAATCCTTTTTTTATGTATTTATAGAGATATACATTTTTTATAGTACTTTATTGATTTTAAAAAATCTACCTAATCCTTTTTTTATGTATTTATAGAGATATACATTTTTATAGTACTTTATTGATTTTAAAAAATCTACCTAATCCTTTTTTTATGTATTTATAGAGATATACATTTTTATAGTACTTTATTGATTTTAAAAAATCTACCTAATCCTTTTTTTTTTATGTATTTATAGAGATATACATTTTTATAGTACTTTATTGATTTTAAAAAATCTACCTAATCCTTTTTTTTTATGTATTTATAGAGATATACATTTTTATAGTACTTTATTGATTTTAAAAAATCTACCTAATCCTTTTTTTATGTATTTATAGAGATATACATTTTTTATAGTACTTTATTGATTTTAAAAAATCTACCTAATCCTTTTTTTATGTATTTATAAAGATATACATTTTTATAGTACTTTATTGATTTTAAAAAATCTACCTAATCCTTTTTTTATGTATTTATAGAGATATACATTTTTATAGTACTTTATTGATTTTAAAAAATCTACCTAATCCTTTTTTTATGTATTTATAGAGATATACATTTTTATAGTACTTTATTGATTTTAAAAAATCTACCTAATCCTTTTTTTATGTATTTATAGAGATATACATTTTTATAGTACTTTATTGATTTTAAAAAATCTACCTAATCCTTTTTTTTTATGTATTTATAGAGATATACATTTTTATAGTACTTTATTGATTTTAAAAAATCTACCTAATCCTTTTTTTATGTATTTATAGAGATATACATTTTTATAGTACTTTATTGATTTTAAAAAATCTACCTAATCCTTTTTTTTATGTATTTATAAAGATATACATTTTTATAGTACTTTATTGATTTTAAAAAAATCTACCTAATCCTTTTTTTATGTATTTATAGAGATATACATTTTTATAGTACTTTATTGATTTTAAAAAATCTACCTAATCCTTTTTTTATGTATTTATAGAGATATACATTTTTATAGTACTTTATTGATTTTAAAAAATCTACCTAATCCTTTTTTTATGTATTTATAGAGATATACATTTTTATAGTACTTTATTGATTTTAAAAAATCTACCTAATCCTTTTTTTATGTATTTATAGAGATATACATTTTTATAGTACTTTATTGATTTTAAAAAATCTACCTAATCCTTTTTTTATGTATTTATAGAGATATACATTTTTATAGTACTTTATTGATTTAAAAAATCTACCTAATCCTTTTTTTATGTATTTATAGAGATATACATTTTTATAGTACTTTATTGATTTTAAAAAATCTACCTAATCCTTTTTTTATGTATTTATAGAGATATACATTTTTATAGTACTTTATTGATTTTAAAAAATCTACCTAATCCTTTTTTTATGTATTTATAGAGATATACATTTTTATAGTACTTTATTGATTTTAAAAAATCTACCTAATCCTTTTTTTATGTATTTATAGAGATATACATTTTTATAGTACTTTATTGATTTTAAAAAATCTACCTAATCCTTTTTTTATGTATTTATAGAGATATACATTTTTATAGTACTTTATTGATTTTAAAAAATCTACCTAATCCTTTTTTTATGTATTTATAGAGATATACATTTTTATAGTACTCTTTTTTTATGTATTTATAGAGATATACATTTTTATAGTACTTTATTGATTTTAAAAAATCTACCTAATCCTTTTTTTATGTATTTATAGAGATATACATTTTTATAGTACTTTATTGATTTTAAAAAATCTACCTAATCCTTTTTTTATGTATTTATAGAGATATACATTTTTATAGTACTTTATTGATTTTAAAAAATCTACCTAATCCTTTTTTTATGTATTTATAGAGATATACATTTTTATAGTACTTTATTGATTTTAAAAAATCTACCTAATCCTTTTTTTATGTATTTATAGAGATATACATTTTTATAGTACTTTATTGATTTTAAAAAATCTACCTAATCCTTTTTTTATGTATTTATAGAGATATACATTTTTATAGTACTTTATTGATTTTAAAAAATCTACCTAATCCTTTTTTTATGTATTTATAGAGATATACATTTTTATAGTACTTTATTGATTTTAAAAAATCTACCTAATCCTTTTTTTATGTATTTATAGAGATATACATTTTTATAGTACTTTATTGATTTTAAAAAATCTACCTAATCCTTTTTTTATGTATTTATAGAGATATACATTTTTATAGTACTTTATTGATTTTAAAAAATCTACCTAATCCTTTTTTTATGTATTTATAGAGATATACATTTTTATAGTACTTTATTGATTTTAAAAAATCTACCTAATCCTTTTTTTATGTATTTATAGAGATATACATTTTTATAGTACTTTATTGATTTTAAAAAATCTACCTAATCCTTTTTTTATGTATTTATAGAGATATACATTTTTATAGTACTTTATTGATTTTAAAAAATCTACCTAATCCTTTTTTTATGTATTTATAGAGATATACATTTTTATAGTACTTTATTGATTTTAAAAAATCTACCTAATCCTTTTTTTATGTATTTATAGAGATATACATTTTTATAGTACTTTATTGATTTTAAAAAATCTACCTAATCCTTTTTTTATGTATTTATAGAGATATACATTTTTATAGTACTTTATTGATTTTAAAAAATCTACCTAATCCTTTTTTTATGTATTTATAGAGATATACATTTTTATAGTACTTTATTGATTTTAAAAAATCTACCTAATCCTTTTTTTATGTATTTATAGAGATATACATTTTTATAGTACTTTATTGATTTTAAAAAATCTACCTAATCCTTTTTTTATGTATTTATAGAGATATACATTTTTATAGTACTTTATTGATTTTAAAAAATCTACCTAATCCTTTTTTTATGTATTTATAGAGATATACATTTTTATAGTACTTTATTGATTTTAAAAAATCTACCTAATCCTTTTTTTATGTATTTATAGAGATATACATTTTTATAGTACTTTATTGATTTTAAAAAATCTACCTAATCCTTTTTTTATGTATTTATAGAGATATACATTTTTATAGTACTTTATTGATTTTAAAAAATCTACCTAATCCTTTTTTTATGTATTTATAGAGATATACATTTTTATAGTACTTTATTGATTTTAAAAAATCTACCTAATCCTTTTTTTATGTATTTATAGAGATATACATTTTTATAGTACTTTATTGATTTTAAAAAATCTACCTAATCCTTTTTTTATGTATTTATAGAGATATACATTTTTATAGTACTTTATTGATTTTAAAAAATCTACCTAATCCTTTTTTTATGTATTTATAGAGATATACATTTTTATAGTACTTTATTGATTTTAAAAAATCTACCTAATCCTTTTTTTATGTATTTATAGAGATATACATTTTTATAGTACTTTATTGATTTTAAAAAATCTACCTAATCCTTTTTTTATGTATTTATAGAGATATACATTTTTATAGTACTTTATTGATTTTAAAAAATCTACCTAATCCTTTTTTTATGTATTTATAGAGATATACATTTTTATAGTACTTTATTGATTTTAAAAAATCTACCTAATCCTTTTTTTATGTATTTATAGAGATATACATTTTTATAGTACTTTATTGATTTTAAAAAATCTACCTAATCCTTTTTTTATGTATTTATAGAGATATACATTTTTATAGTACTTTATTGATTTTAAAAAATCTACCTAATCCTTTTTTTATGTATTTATAGAGATATACATTTTTATAGTACTTTATTGATTTTAAAAAATCTACCTAATCCTTTTTTTATGTATTTATAGAGATATACATTTTTATAGTACTTTATTGATTTTAAAAAATCTACCTAATCCTTTTTTTATGTATTTATAGAGATATACATTTTTATAGTACTTTATTGATTTTAAAAAATCTACCTAATCCTTTTTTTATGTATTTATAGAGATATACATTTTTATAGTACTTTATTGATTTTAAAAAATCTACCTAATCCTTTTTTTATGTATTTATAGAGATATACATTTTTATAGTACTTTATTGATTTTAAAAAATCTACCTAATCCTTTTTTTATGTATTTATAGAGATATACATTTTTATAGTACTTTATTGATTTTAAAAAATCTACCTAATCCTTTTTTTATAATCCTTTTTTTATGTATTTATAGAGATATACATTTTTATAGTACTTTATTGATTTTAAAAAATCTACCTAATCCTTTTTTTATGTATTTATAGAGATATACATTTTTATAGTACTTTATTGATTTTAAAAAATCTACCTAATCCTTTTTTTATGTATTTATAGAGATATACATTTTTATAGTACTTTATTGATTTTAAAAAATCTACCTAATCCTTTTTTTATGTATTTAAAGAGATATACATTTTTATAGTACTTTATTGATTTTAAAAAATCTACCTCAATAAATCATTATCAATAATTTTTAAAAAATTAATCTCCCCCAAAATTAATTTTTTAAAATTATCTAATTTTATACTATTTTTTTTTAAATATTAAATCTTATATTTATATTATTAATAACAATAATTAAATTAATAAATCATTATTAATAATTCTTTTTTTCTTCTTTTTAAAAATAATTATTTTTTTTCTTTTAATATTATTATATATATTTCATTGTATATATTATTTTTATTAATTTTATTTTTATAATTTAAATAATAAAATTAACTTTATTAATCTTAAATAACTTATTATTATTATTATTTTTAAAATTAAATTTTAAAAAATTTAATCATA
>NW_026109652.1:10000-16677 GCF_024516045.1 Bombus affinis
TATATAAATAAAATTAATTTTTTAAATTTAAAATCTTATATTAAAATACTTTAATAAAATAAAAATTAAAATTTATTTAATATAAAATTTTAAATTTATTAAATTTTATTAATTATATATAACAATTTCATTAAAAAAAAAAATTCATTTAAATAAATTAACTTAATATTTTTTTTTAAAAAATTTTAATTTAAATTTATAATCTAAAAATAAATTTTAATTATAAATATAAATATAATCAATAATTTTTATATTTTTCAATAAATAATCCTCCATTATTTATTAAATAAAAAATTATTTATTTATTAAATTTACTATTTATATATATATATATATATATATAAGTTAATCTTTTTTTTTTAAAAATATTAATTAAATTAATATTTATATAATAAGCTAATTAAAGCTTATAGGCTCATACCCTATCGATAAATTTTTTAAATTTTTATATAAATTTCCAATTATAAAATTTAATTAATTTTTTTTTTTAATATTTACATTTTATACATTTATACTTTATATATATATATATATATATAATAGGCTAATTTAAGCTTATAGGCTCATACCCTATCGATAAATTTTATAAATTTTTATATAATTTCTAATATATATATATATATATATATATATATATATTATACAAAAAAATATTTAAATTTTATTTATATTTTATAATTATTAATTTATTAAATTTTAATTTATTGGATATTAGTTAATATTTATAACAATTAAATTGCATTTAATAATAATTAATAATAATAATAATAATATATCTAAATTATTTATTCATAAATATATATATATATATATATATATAAGTAATATGTCTGAAAAAGAGATATTTTGATAAGATATTAATGTATATATTTTAAGTTATACTATTACTTGTATTAAATAAAACATAGTGTATTTAATACCATACCCATGAATAAATATATAATAAGAACTTGAATTCTAATAGAATTAATTCTATTATTAAATTATAAATTTTTATATAAAATATTTATTTTTAAAAAATTTAAATATTAATTTTAATGAATAAATTAAACTTAATTTATTTAATTTCTATTATAACCTTATTTTTTATATTAATAAATTCATCTAGAATTTATATTCAATGATTATCAATAGAATTTTCTACTATTATTATAATTAGATTAATTAATATTAAATCAACAAACAAAATTGTTAGAATTTTATATTTTATAATTTCATCAATTTCAAGTTTAATAACAATTATAATTATTTCATTTAATTTTACTCAACTATTTACTTTTAAAAATCCTGATATTAATTTAATATTAATAATTTCTATATTTAGAAAGATTGGAATATTTCCATTTTGTTTTTGAATAATTTTTATTTATAATAAATCCTCATGAAGACAAATTTTTATTATTTCAACATTTATAAAATTTATTCCTATTTATTTTTTTTCCTCAATTATTAATCTTTCACCAACTATAATCACCTTTTTATTTTTAAATAGTTTATTTATTTCATTATACACAAATTTAAACTTTTCTATCAAAAAATTATTTGGATGCTCATCAATCTTTAATTCTTTATTATTTATTTTAATAATTTATAGAAATAAAAATTTATTTTTATTATTTATAATTATTTATTTAACTTCATTTCTTAATTTAATTTTAATTTTAAAATTTTATAATATTAAAAATTTAAATTTTAATAATATTTCATTAAATTCTTACTATTTATTAATTTTTATATTATTTATATATGCTTCATTTCCATTATTTTTAACATTTATAATAAAATGAGAATTCATTTATTTTTTAAATACAAATTTTAGAAATAATTTAATTTTTATTTTTATATTATCAAGAATATTAATACTTTGAAATTATTTTATTCTATTTAAATTCTTAATTTTAAAATTTAAATTTAATAAAATATCTAATATTAATTTTATTAATATTAAAAAAATTTCTTTATTCATTTTAATAACTTATTCATTTACCTTTATATTATTTAACTTAATTTAATATAAATTTAATAATTTAATCCTTAAATTTGCAATTTAAAATTTTTTTTTAAACTATATTAAATATTTATTTGATTTATTATTATTATATATATATATATATATATATATATTAAAAATAAATACTAATTAGTATTAGAAAAATTTCAATTTTCATTAATAAATTTACAATTTATTTCTTTTTCAGACATAATACTAAATATTAAATTTAAAAAGATTTTAAGTTAATTTTAAACTATTAATCTTCAAAATTAAAAATATTAATAAATTAATAAATCTTAATAAAAAAATGATTAATATCAACTAACCATAAAAATATTGGAATAATATATTTTATTTTTGCTATATGATCAGGAATAATTGGTTCATCAATAAGTTTATTAGTTCGAATAGAATTAAGTCATCCAGGAATATGAATTAATAATGATCAAATTTATAATTCTTTAGTAACTAGACATGCATTTTTAATAATTTTTTTTATAGTTATACCATTTATAATTGGAGGATTTGGTAATTACTTAATTCCATTAATATTAGGATCACCAGATATAGCTTTTCCTCGAATAAATAATATTAGATTTTGACTATTACCCCCATCATTATTTATATTATTATTAAGAAATTTATTTACACCTAATGTAGGAACAGGATGAACTATTTATCCCCCTTTATCTTCTTATTTATTTCATTCTTCACCATCAATTGATATTGCAATCTTCTCATTGCATATATCAGGAATTTCTTCTATTATTGGATCATTAAATTTTATTGTAACTATTTTATTAATAAAAAATTTTTCATTAAATTATGATCAAATTAATTTATTCTCATGATCAGTATGTATTACTGTAATTTTATTAATTTTATCTCTACCAGTATTAGCTGGAGCAATTACAATATTACTTTTTGATCGAAATTTTAATACCTCATTTTTTGACCCTATAGGAGGAGGAGACCCAATTTTATATCAACACCTATTTTGATTTTTTGGTCACCCAGAAGTGTATATTTTAATTTTACCTGGATTTGGATTAATTTCACAAGTTATTATAAATGAAAGAGGTAAAAAAGAAACCTTTGGAAATTTAAGAATAATTTATGCTATATTAGGAATTGGATTTTTAGGATTTATTGTTTGAGCTCATCATATATTTACTGTTGGGTTAGATGTTGATACACGTGCATATTTCACATCCGCTACAATAATTATTGCTGTACCTACAGGAATTAAAGTTTTCAGATGATTAGCTACATATCATGGTTCAAAAATAAATTTTAATATTACAGTTATTTGATCTATTGGATTTATTTTAATATTTACAATTGGTGGATTAACTGGAGTAATACTTTCTAATTCTTCAATTGATATTATTTTACATGATACATATTATGTAGTTGGTCATTTTCATTATGTTCTATCTATAGGAGCAGTCTTTGCTATTATTACTAGTATTATTCATTGATTCCCAATAATTACAGGTTTAATAATAAATCAAAAATGATTAAAAATTCAATTTGTTATAATATTTATTGGTGTTAATATAACATTTTTTCCTCAACATTTTCTTGGGCTAATATCTATACCTCGACGATATTCAGATTATCCAGATTCATATTATTGTTGAAATTTAATCTCTTCAATTGGAGCAATAATTTCAATAAATAGATTATTACTTTTAATTTTTATTATTTTTGAAAGATTAATTTCTAAACGATTAATTTTATTTAAATTTAACCAATCATCACTTGAATGATTAAATAATTATCCACCTTATGATCACTCATTATTAGAAATTCCATTAATTTCAAAAAATAAAATTAAAAATATTTTCAATAAATAATTTATTTAAATAATAATAATAATAATAATAATTTAATATTTACAATTAATATGGCAGATTAGTGCTTTGAACTTAAAATTCAACTATAAAGACAATTTTTTTCTTTTATTAATATTAATATTTTAATAAATCAATATATTTTGAACTGAATTTAAAATTCAAATAAATCTAATTAATTTATTAATAATTTCTACATGAAATATATTTTTATTTCAAGATTCAAATTCTTTTTACTCTGATAATCTTATTTCATTTCATAATTTAACTATAATAATAATAATAATAATTATTACTTTAACAATATTTTTTATTATAGATTTTTCATTAAATAATTTTTTAAATCTTAATCTTTTAAAAAATCATACTATTGAGATTATTTGAACTTTAACACCTATAATTATTTTAATAATTATCTGTTTTCCATCTTTAAAAATTTTATATTATATTGATGAAATTATAAATCCTTATTTTTCAATTAAATCAATTGGTCACCAATGATACTGATCCTATGAATACCCAGAATTTAATAATTATGAATTTGATTCATATATATTAAATTATGAATCTATAAATCAATTTCGGCTATTAGAAACAGATAATCGATTAATTATTCCATTTAAAATTTCAATACGAATAATTGTATCTTCAATAGATGTAATTCACTCATGAACTATTCCATCATTAGGAATTAAAGTTGACGCAATCCCTGGACGAATTAATCAATTAAATTTATTTTGTATTCGTCCTGGAATTTATTTTGGTCAATGTTCAGAAATTTGTGGAATAAATCATAGTTTTATACCAATTATATTAGAAAGAACTTCTTATGAATTATTTTCAAATTGAATTAAAAAAAAAATATTATGAAAAATTAGTTAATTTATAACATTAGACTGTCATTCTAAAATTAATAATTTAATTTATTATTTTTCTTCCATTAGATGTCTGAAATTAAGAATTGATCTTTTAAATCAATTATAGTAATTAAAATTTACTTCTAATGAATTCCACAAATAATACCTATTAATTGATTAATTATTTTTTTAATATGCATAATTTGTTTAATTTCAATTATAATTTTATTAAATTCTATAATATTAAATTTTAAAATTAAAAATTTTAAAAAAAAAATTATTTATAAAAAATGAAAATGATTATGATAAATTTATTTGAAACTTTTGATCCATCAATTAATAATTATTTTCAATTAAACTGAATTTTTATATTTATACCAATTATTATTTTTCCTAATATATATTGACTAATTCCATCACGAATTATAATAATTTTTAAATTATTTATTAAATATCTATTCAATGAATACAAAATAATTATATCAAATAAATATATTATAAATATTATTATATTTTTAAGAATTATAATCTATATTATATTACTAAATTTATTTAGATTAATTCCTTACATTTTTACATCAACTAGACATCTATTATTTAATTTATCAATATCTTTATCTTTATGAATAAGATTTATAATCTATTCAATTATTAATTTTCCTATTAAAACTTTAAGACATTTAGTTCCATTAAATTCACCAAAATTTTTAATAAATTTTATAGTAATTATTGAATTAATTAGATTAATAATTCGACCTTGAACCTTATCTATTCGATTATCGGCAAATTTAATTTCAGGTCATTTAATTTTAATTTTATTAAGAAATTTTATAATAAATTTTTTTCTATTATCCCCAATTTCATTAATTATTCAAAATATATTATTAACCTTAGAAATTTCTATAGCTTTAATTCAAGCTTATGTATTTTCAATTTTATTAACATTATATTTCTCAGAATCAAATTAAATGAAAAAAAATTTTCCATTTCATATAGTAACTATTAGTCCTTGACCTCTTATTTCATCTATAAATTTAATAAACTTAATATTAAGAACAATTTTATGAATTTATTCAAATAATTTAATATTAATAATTATAAACTTAATTATATTAATTTTAGTTTCTCTAATGTGATTTCGAGATATTATTCGAGAAAGAACATTTCAAGGAATACATTCATTATCAATTATTTCAATAATAAAATTTAGAATAATTATATTTATTATTTCTGAATTATTTTTTTTTATTTCATTTTTTTGAACTTTCTTTCATAATTCAATTTCTCCTTCAATCGAAATTAATTTTTCTTGACCTCCTTCTATAATTAAATTTTTTAATCCATTTGAAATTCCTTTATTAAATTCTATTATTTTAATTACATCAGGATTTACTGTTACATTAAGACATTATTACTTATTAAATAATAAATCAAAATCAAGTATTTTAAATTTAATATTTACAATTATTTTAGGATTTTATTTTAATTTTATACAAATATTCGAATATTATAATTCATTTTTTTGTATTAATGATAGAATCTTTGGATCAATTTTTTATTTATCAACAGGATTTCATGGAATTCATGTTCTTATTGGAACTTTAATGTTATTATATTCTTTTATTCGAATATGTAAAAACCACTTTTCATCAATCCATCATATTAATTTTGAATTCTCAATTTGATATTGACATTTTGTAGATGTAATTTGATTATTTATTTATATATTTTATTATATCTTAATAAATTAAATCTTCTTATATTTAATTTTTATTAATAAATTAAATAAATATATAGTATAATTATTACAATTAATTTCCAATTAAAAAATTTAAAATAACTTAATATATTTAATTAATATTATAATTTTTTATTTATTAAATTTAATTATTATTTTAATTATTTTATTCTTAAATAAATTTTTATCAATAATTAAAAAAATTAATTTTGAAAAAAATCTTCCATATGAAT
>NW_026109653.1:0-15927 GCF_024516045.1 Bombus affinis
GGTTAGGCTATAGGTTTCGAGAGAGCGCAGCGAGCGAGAGACGCGTAAAGGTGTGTCACAAACCAACGGTTTGGCACATACGGACATTGAAATATTCGCACCAGCCCGAGGAGCCGGAAGTCTTTATCGAATTGCCTACTGACAAATGTTTACAGTTTATGAATAGTTACACATAAATAGTACTATTTCCACATAGTAAAGTGCAATTTGATGTCAGAAATGGCTGACAAAATTAGGTAATAACACGAAATATATGCAAGGCAATATAAGGTTTATGTATAGCTTGGAAATTGTGATCGTTGCTCGCTCGCTCCGCTCGCTCGTAAAAATCTAGTCCAACCTCACAACCGATGCGACACGTTCGCAAATTCGAAATATGTCACCACCATATCGAATACTGAACGCAAGATGGATTGGTTTTAGGTTAAGCTATAGCTTTCGAGCGAGCGTAGCGAGCGAGAGACGTGTAAAGGTGTGTCACAAACCAACGGTTTGGCACATGCGGACATTGAAATATTCGCACCAGCGCGAGGAGCCAGAAGACTTTATCCTATGGCCTACTGACAAATGTTTACAGTTTATGAATAGTTTCACATAAATAGTACTATTTCCACATACTACAGTGCAATGTGATGTCCGAAATGGCTGACAAAGTTAGGTAATAACACGAAATATATGCAAGGCAATATAAGGTATATGTATAGCTTGGAAATTGTGATCGTTGCTTGCTCGCTCCGCTCCCTCGTAAAAATCTAGTCCAACCTCACAACCGATGCGACACGTTCGCAAATTCGAAATATGTCGCCACCATATCGATTACTGAACGCAAGATGTATGGTTTTAGGTTAGGCTATAGCTTTCGAGCGAGCGCAGCGAGCGAGAAACGCGTAAAGGTGTGTCACAAACCAACGGTTTGGCACATACGGACATTGAAATATTCGCACCAGCCCGAGGAGCCGGAAGTCTTTATCGAGTTGCCTACTGACAAATGTTTACAGTTTACGAATAGTTTCACATAAATAGTACTATTTCCACATAGTAAAGTGCAATGTGATGTCAGAAATGGCTGACAAAATAAGGTAATAACACGAAACAAATGCAATGCAATATAAGGTATATGTATAGCTTGGAAATGATGACCGTTATTCGCTCGCTCCGCTCGCTTGTAAAAATCTAGTCCAACCTCACAACCGATCCGACACGTTCGCAAATTCGATATATGTCGCCACCATATCGAATAATGCACGCAAGATGTATGGTTTTAGGTTAGGCTTTAGGTTTCGAGCGAGCGCAGCGAGCGAGAAACGCGTAAAGGTGTGTCACAAACCAACGGTTTGGCACATACGGACATTGAAATATTCGCACCAGCCCGAGGAGCCGGAAGTCTTTATCGAATTGCCTACTGAGAAATGTTTACAGTTTATAAATAGTTTCACATAAATAGTACTATTTCCACATGGTAAAGTGCAATGTGATGTCAGAAATGGCTGACAAAATTAGGTAATAACACGAAATATATGCAAGGCAATATAAGGTATATGTATAGCTTGGAAATTGTGATCGTTGCTCGCTCGCTCCGCTCGCTCGTAAAAATCTAGTCCGACCTCACAACCGATGCGACACGTTCGCAAATTTGAAATAAGTCGCCACCATATCGAATAATGAACGCCAGATGTATGGTTTTAGGTTAGGCTTTAGCTTTCGAGCGAGCGCAGCGAGCGAGAAACGCGTAAAGGTGTGTCACAAACCAACGGTTTGGCACATACGGACATTGAAATATTCGCACCAGCCCGAGGAGCCGGAAGTCTTTATCGAATTGCCTACTGACAAATGTTTACAGTTTATGAATAGTTTCACATAAATAGTACTAATTCCACATAGTAAAGTGCAATGTGATGTCAGAAATGGCTGACAAAATCAGGTAATAACACGAAATATATGCAAGGCAATATAAGGTATATGTATAGCTTGGAAATTTGATCGTTGCTCGCTCGCTCCGCTCGCTCGTAAAAATCTAGTCCAACCTCACAACCGATGCGACAAGTTCGCAAATTCGAAATATGTCCCCACCATCTCGATTACTGAACGCAGGATGTATGGTTTTAGGTTAGGCTATAGCTTTCGAGAGAGCGCAGCGAGCGAGAGACGCGTAAAGGTGTGTCACAAACCAACGGTTTGGCACATACGGACATTGAAATATTCGCACCAGCCCGAGGAGCCGGAAGTCTTTATCGAATTGCCTACTGACAAATGTTTACAGTTTATGAATAGTTTCACATAAATAGTACTATTTCCACATAGTAAAGTGCAATGTGATGTCAGAAATGGCTGACAAAATTAGGTAATAACACGAAATATATGATAGGCAATATAAGGTATATGTATAGCTTGGAAATTGTGATCGTTATTCGCTCGCTCCGCTCGCTCGTAAAAATCTAGTCCAACGTCACAACCGATGCGACACGTTCGCAAATTCGAAATATGTCACCACCATATCGAATACTGAAAGCAAGATGGATTGGTTTTAGGTTAGGCTTTAGCTTTCGAGCGAGCGCAGCGAGCGAGAAACGCGTAAAGGTGTGTCACAAACCAACGGTTTGGCACATTCGGACATTGAAATATTCGCACAGGCCCGAGGAGCCGGAAGTCTTTATCGAATTGCCTACTGAGAAATGTTTACAGTTTATGAATAGTTTCACATAAATAGTACTATTTCCACATGGTAAAGTGCAATGTGATGTCAGAAATGGCTGACAAAATTAGGTAATAACACGAAATATATGCAAGGCAATATAAGGTATATGTATAGCTTGGAAATTGTGATCGTTGCTCGCTCGCTCCGCTCGCGCGTAAAAATCTAGTCCGACCTCACAACCGATGCGACACGTTCGCAAATTTGAAATAAGTCGCCACCATATCGAATAATGAACGCAAGATGGATTGGTTTTAGGTTAGGCTATAGCTTTCGAGCGAGCGCAGCGAGCTAGAAACGCGTAAAGGTGTGTCACAAACCAACGGTTTGGCACATTCGGACATTGAAATATTCGCACGAACCCGAGGAGCCGGAAGTCTTTATCGAATAGCCTACTGAGAAATGTTTACAGTTTATGAATAGTTTCACATAAATAGTACTATTTCCACATGGTAAAGTGCAATGTGATGTTAGAAATGGCTGACAAAATTAGGTAATAACACGAAATATATGCAAGGCAATATAAGGTATATGTATAGCTTGGAAATTTGATCGTTGCTCGCTCGCTCCGCTCGCTCGTAAAAATCTAGTCCAACCTCACAACCGATGCGACAAGTTCGCAAATTCGAAATATGTCACCACCATCTCGATTACTGAACGCAAGATGTATGGTTTTAGGTTAGGCTATAGCTTTCGAGAGAGCGCAGCGAGCGAGAGACGCGTAAAAGTGTGTCACAAACCAACGGTTTGGCACATACGGACATTGAAATATTCGCACCAGCCCGAGGAGCCGCAAGTCTTTATCGAATTGCATACTGACAAATGTTTACAGTTTATGAGTAGTTTCACATAAATAGTACTATTTCCACATAGTAAAGTGCAATGTGATGTCAGAAATGGCTGACAAAGTTAGGTAATAACTCGAAACAAATGCAATGCAATATAAGGTATATGTATAGCTTGGAAATTGTGATCGTTGCTCGCTCGCTCCGCTCGCTCGTAAAAATCTAGTCCAACGTCACAACCGATGCGACACGTTCGCAAATTCGAAATATGTCGCCACCATATCGATTACTGAACGCAAGATGTATGGTTTTAGGTTAGGATATAGCTTTCGAGCGAGCGCAGCGAGCGAGAGACGCGTAAAGGTGTGTCATAAACCAACGGTTTGGCACATACGGATATTGAAATATTCGCACCAGCCCGAGGAGCCGGAAGTCTTTATCGAATTGCCTACTGACAAATGTTTACAGTTTATGAATAGTTACACATAAATAGTACTATTTCCACATAATAAAGTGCATTTTGATGTCAGAAATGGCTGACAAAATTAGGTAATAACACGAAATATATGCAAGGCAATATAAGGTATATGTATAGCTTGGAAATTTGATCGTTGCTCGCTCGCTCCGCTCGCTCGTAAAAATCTAGTCCAACCTCACAACCGATGCGACAATTTCGCAAATTCGAAATATGTCACCACCATATCGATTACTGAACGCAAGATGTATGGTTTTAGGTTAGGCTATAGGTTTCGAGAGAGCGCAGCGAGCGAGAGACGCGTAAAGGTGTGTCACAAACCAACGGTTTGGCACATACGGACATTGAAATATTCGCACCAGCCCGAGGAGCCGGAAGTCTTTATCGAATTGCCTACTGACAAATGTTTACAGTTTATGAATAGTTACACATAAATAGTACTATTTCCACATAGTAAAGTGCAATTTGATGTCAGAAATGGCTGACAAAATTAGGTAATAACACGAAATATATGCAAGGCAATATAAGGTTTATGTATAGCTTGGAAATTGTGATCGTTGCTCGCTCGCTCCGCTCGCTCGTAAAAATCTAGTCCAACCTCACAACCGATGCGACACGTTCGCAAATTCGAAATATGTCACCACCATATCGAATACTGAACGCAAGATGGATTGGTTTTAGGTTAAGCTATAGCTTTCGAGCGAGCGTAGCGAGCGAGAGACGTGTAAAGGTGTGTCACAAACCAACGGTTTGGCACATGCGGACATTGAAATATTCGCACCAGCGCGAGGAGCCAGAAGACTTTATCCTATGGCCTACTGACAAATGTTTACAGTTTATGAATAGTTTCACATAAATAGTACTATTTCCACATACTACAGTGCAATGTGATGTCCGAAATGGCTGACAAAGTTAGGTAATAACACGAAATATATGCAAGGCAATATAAGGTATATGTATAGCTTGGAAATTGTGATCGTTGCTTGCTCGCTCCGCTCCCTCGTAAAAATCTAGTCCAACCTCACAACCGATGCGACACGTTCGCAAATTCGAAATATGTCGCCACCATATCGATTACTGAACGCAAGATGTATGGTTTTAGGTTAGGCTATAGCTTTCGAGCGAGCGCAGCGAGCGAGAAACGCGTAAAGGTGTGTCACAAACCAACGGTTTGGCACATACGGACATTGAAATATTCGCACCAGCCCGAGGAGCCGGAAGTCTTTATCGAGTTGCCTACTGACAAATGTTTACAGTTTACGAATAGTTTCACATAAATAGTACTATTTCCACATAGTAAAGTGCAATGTGATGTCAGAAATGGCTGACAAAATAAGGTAATAACACGAAACAAATGCAATGCAATATAAGGTATATGTATAGCTTGGAAATGATGACCGTTATTCGCTCGCTCCGCTCGCTTGTAAAAATCTAGTCCAACCTCACAACCGATCCGACACGTTCGCAAATTCGATATATGTCGCCACCATATCGAATAATGCACGCAAGATGTATGGTTTTAGGTTAGGCTTTAGGTTTCGAGCGAGCGCAGCGAGCGAGAAACGCGTAAAGGTGTGTCACAAACCAACGGTTTGGCACATACGGACATTGAAATATTCGCACCAGCCCGAGGAGCCGGAAGTCTTTATCGAATTGCCTACTGAGAAATGTTTACAGTTTATAAATAGTTTCACATAAATAGTACTATTTCCACATGGTAAAGTGCAATGTGATGTCAGAAATGGCTGACAAAATTAGGTAATAACACGAAATATATGCAAGGCAATATAAGGTATATGTATAGCTTGGAAATTGTGATCGTTGCTCGCTCGCTCCGCTCGCTCGTAAAAATCTAGTCCGACCTCACAACCGATGCGACACGTTCGCAAATTTGAAATAAGTCGCCACCATATCGAATAATGAACGCCAGATGTATGGTTTTAGGTTAGGCTTTAGCTTTCGAGCGAGCGCAGCGAGCGAGAAACGCGTAAAGGTGTGTCACAAACCAACGGTTTGGCACATACGGACATTGAAATATTCGCACCAGCCCGAGGAGCCGGAAGTCTTTATCGAATTGCCTACTGACAAATGTTTACAGTTTATGAATAGTTTCACATAAATAGTACTAATTCCACATAGTAAAGTGCAATGTGATGTCAGAAATGGCTGACAAAATCAGGTAATAACACGAAATATATGCAAGGCAATATAAGGTATATGTATAGCTTGGAAATTTGATCGTTGCTCGCTCGCTCCGCTCGCTCGTAAAAATCTAGTCCAACCTCACAACCGATGCGACAAGTTCGCAAATTCGAAATATGTCCCCACCATCTCGATTACTGAACGCAGGATGTATGGTTTTAGGTTAGGCTATAGCTTTCGAGAGAGCGCAGCGAGCGAGAGACGCGTAAAGGTGTGTCACAAACCAACGGTTTGGCACATACGGACATTGAAATATTCGCACCAGCCCGAGGAGCCGGAAGTCTTTATCGAATTGCCTACTGACAAATGTTTACAGTTTATGAATAGTTTCACATAAATAGTACTATTTCCACATAGTAAAGTGCAATGTGATGTCAGAAATGGCTGACAAAATTAGGTAATAACACGAAATATATGATAGGCAATATAAGGTATATGTATAGCTTGGAAATTGTGATCGTTATTCGCTCGCTCCGCTCGCTCGTAAAAATCTAGTCCAACGTCACAACCGATGCGACACGTTCGCAAATTCGAAATATGTCACCACCATATCGAATACTGAAAGCAAGATGGATTGGTTTTAGGTTAGGCTTTAGCTTTCGAGCGAGCGCAGCGAGCGAGAAACGCGTAAAGGTGTGTCACAAACCAACGGTTTGGCACATTCGGACATTGAAATATTCGCACAGGCCCGAGGAGCCGGAAGTCTTTATCGAATTGCCTACTGAGAAATGTTTACAGTTTATGAATAGTTTCACATAAATAGTACTATTTCCACATGGTAAAGTGCAATGTGATGTCAGAAATGGCTGACAAAATTAGGTAATAACACGAAATATATGCAAGGCAATATAAGGTATATGTATAGCTTGGAAATTGTGATCGTTGCTCGCTCGCTCCGCTCGCGCGTAAAAATCTAGTCCGACCTCACAACCGATGCGACACGTTCGCAAATTTGAAATAAGTCGCCACCATATCGAATAATGAACGCAAGATGGATTGGTTTTAGGTTAGGCTATAGCTTTCGAGCGAGCGCAGCGAGCGAGAGACGCGTAAAGGTGTGTCACAAACCAACGGTTTGGCACATACGGACATTGAAATATTCGCACCAGCCCGAGGAGCCGGAAGTCTTTATCGAATTGCCTACTGACAAATGTTTACAGTTTATGAATAGTTTCACATAAATAGTACTATTTCCACATAGTAAAGTGCAATGTGATGTCAGAAGTGGCTGACAAAATTAGGTAATAACACGAAATATATGCAAGGCAATATAAGGTATATGTATAGCTTGGAAATTTGATCGTTGCTCGCTCGCTCCGCTCGCTCGTAAAAATCTAGTCCAACCTCACAACCGATGCGACAAGTTCGCAAATTCGAAATATGTCACCACCATCTCGATTACTGAACGCAAGATGTATGGTTTTAGATTAGGCTATAGCTTTCGAGAGAGCGCAGCGAGCGAGAGACGCGTAAAGGTGTGTCACAAACCAACGGTTTGGCACATACGGACATTGAAATATTCGCACCAGCCCGAGGAGCCGGAAGTCTTTATCGAATTGCCTACTGACAAATGTTTACAGTTTATGAGTAGTTTCATATAAATAGTACTATTTCCACATAGTAAAGTGCAATGTGATGTCAGAAATGGCTGACAAAATTAGGTAATAACTCGAAACAAATGCAATGCAATATAAGGTATATGTATAGCTTGGAAATTGTGATCGTTGCTCGCTCGCTCCGCTCGCTCGTAAAAATCTAGTCCAACGTCACAACCGATGCGACACGTTCGCAAATTCGAAATATGTCACCACCATATCGAATACTGAACGCAAGGTGGATTGGTTTTAGGTTAAGCTATAGCTTTCGAACGAGCGTAGCGAGCGAGAGCCGTGTAATGGTGTGTCACAAACCAACGGTTTGGCACATAGGGACATTGAAATATTCCCACCAGCCCGAGGAGCCGGAAGTCTTTATCGAATTGCCTACTGACAAATGTTTACAGTTTATGAATAGTTTCACATAAATAGTACTATTTCCACATACTACAGTGCAATGTGATGTCCGAAATGGCTGACAAAATTAGGTAATAACACGAAGCAAATGCAATGCAATATAAGGTATATGTATAGCTTGGAAATTGTCACCGTTGCTCGCTCGCTCCGCTCGCTCGTAAAAATCTAGTCCAACCTCACAACCGATGCGACACGTTCGCAAATTCGAAATATGTCGCCACCATATCGATTACTGAACGCAAGATGTATGGTTTTAGGTTAGGCTATAGCTTTCGAGCGAGCGCAGCGAGCGAGAGACGCGTAAAGGTGTGTCACAAGCCAACGGTTTGGCACATACGGACATTGAAATATTCGCACCAGCCCGAGGAGCCGGAAGTCTTTATCGAATTGCCTACTGACAAATGTTTACAGTTTATGAATAGTTTCACATAAATAGTACTATATCCACATAGTAAAGTGCAATTTGATGTCAGAAATGGCTGACAAAATTGGGTAATAACACGAAATATATGCAAGGCAATATAAGGTATATGTATTGCTTGGAAATTGTGATCGTTGCTCGCTCGCTCCGCTCGCTCGTAAAAATCTAGTCCAACCTCACAACCGATGCGACACGTTCGCAAATTCGAAATATGTCGCCACCATATCGAATACTGAACGCAAGATGGATTGGTTTTAGGTTAAGCTATAGCTTTCGAGCGAGCGCAGCGAGCGAGAAACGCGTAAAGGTGTGTCACAAACCAACGGTTTGGCACATACGGACATTGAAATATTCGGACCAGCCCGAGGAGCCGGAAGTCCTTATCGAATTGCCTACTGAGAAATGTTTACAGTTTATAAATAGTTTCACATAAATAGTACTATTTCCACATGGTAAAGTGCAATGTGATGTCAGAAATGGCTGACAAAATTAGGTAATAACACGAAATATATGCAAGGCAATATAAGGTATATGTATAGGTTGGAAATTGTGATCGTTGCTCGCTCGCTCCACTCGCTCGTAAAAATCTAGTCCAACCTCACAACCGATCCGACACGTTCGCAAATTCGATATATGTCGCCACCATATCGAATAATTAACTCAAAATGAATGGTTTTAGGTTAGGCTTTAGCTTTCGAGCGAGCGCAGCGAGCGAGAAACGCGTAAAGGTGTGTCACAAACCAACGGTTTGGCACATACGGACATTGAAATATTCGCACCAGCCCGAGGAGCCGGAAGTCTTTATCGAATTGCCTACTGACAAATGTTTACAGTTTATGAATAGTTTCACATAAATAGTACTATTTCCACATGGTAAAGTGCAATGTGATGTCAGAAAAGGCTGACAAAATTAGGTAATAACACGAAATATATGCAAGGCAATATAAGGTATATGTATAGCTTGGAAATTGTGATCGTTGCTCGCTCGCTCCGCTCGCTCGTAAAAATCTAGTCCGACCTCACAACCGATGCGACACGTTCGCAAATTCGAAATATGTCGCCACCATATCGATTACTGAACGCAAGATGTATGGTTTTTTGTTAGGCTATAGCTTTCGAGCGAGAGCAGCGAGCGAGAGACGCGTAAAGGTGTGTCACAAACCAACGGTTTGGCACATACGGACTTTGAAATAATCGCACCAGCCCGAGGAGCCGGAAGTCTTTATCGAATTGCCTACTGACAATTGTTTACAGTTTATGAATAGTTTCACATAAATAGTACTATTTCCACATAGTAAAGTGCAATGTGATGTCAGAAATGGCTGACAAAATTAGGTAATAACTCGAAACAAATGCAATGCAATATAAGGTATATGTATAGCTTGGAAATTGTGATCGTTGCTCGCTCGCTCCGCTCGCTCGTAAAAATCTAGTCCAACGTCACAACCGATGCGACACGTTCGCAAATTTGAAATAAGTCGCCACCATATCGAATAATGAACGCAAGATGGATTGGTTTTAGGTTAGGCTATAGCTTTCGAGCGAGCGCAGCGAGCGAGAGACGCTTAAAGGTGTGTCACAAACCAACGGTTTGGCACATAGGGACACTGAAATATTCGCACCAGCCCGAGGAGCCGGAAGTCTTTATCGAATTGCCTACTGACAAATGTTTACAGTTTATGAATTGTTTCACATAAATAGTACTATTTCCACATAGTAAAGTGCAATGTGATGTCAGAAATGGCTGACAAAATTAGGTAATAACACGAAATATATGCAAGCCAATATAAGGTATATGTATAGCTTGGAAATTGTAATCGTTGCTCGCTCGCTCCGCTCGCTCGTAAAAATCTAGTCCAACCTCACAACCGATGCGACAAGTTCGCAAATTCGAAATATGTCACCACCATCTCGATTACTGAACGCAAGATGTATGGTTTTAGATTAGGCTATAGCTTTCGAGAGAGCGCAGCGAGCGAGAGACGCGTAAAGGTGTGTCACAAACCAACGGTTTGGCACATACGGACATTGAAATATTCGCACCAGCCCGAGGAGCCGGAAGTCTTTATCGAATTGCCTACTGACAAATGTTTACAGTTTATGAGTAGTTTCATATAAATAGTACTATTTCCACATAGTAAAGTGCAATGTGATGTCAGAAATGGCTGACAAAATTAGGTAATAACTCGAAACAAATGCAATGCAATATAAGGTATATGTATAGCTTGGAAATTGTGATCGTTGCTCGCTCGCTCCGCTCGCTCGTAAAAATCTAGTCCAACGTCACAACCGATGCGACACGTTCGCAAATTCGAAATATGTCACCACCATATCGAATACTGAACGCAAGGTGGATTGGTTTTAGGTTAAGCTATAGCTTTCGAACGAGCGTAGCGAGCGAGAGCCGTGTAATGGTGTGTCACAAACCAACGGTTTGGCACATAGGGACATTGAAATATTCCCACCAGCCCGAGGAGCCGGAAGTCTTTATCGAATTGCCTACTGACAAATGTTTACAGTTTATGAATAGTTTCACATAAATAGTACTATTTCCACATACTACAGTGCAATGTGATGTCCGAAATGGCTGACAAAATTAGGTAATAACACGAAGCAAATGCAATGCAATATAAGGTATATGTATAGCTTGGAAATTGTCACCGTTGCTCGCTCGCTCCGCTCGCTCGTAAAAATCTAGTCCAACCTCACAACCGATGCGACACGTTCGCAAATTCGAAATATGTCGCCACCATATCGATTACTGAACGCAAGATGTATGGTTTTAGGTTAGGCTATAGCTTTCGAGCGAGCGCAGCGAGCGAGAGACGCGTAAAGGTGTGTCACAAGCCAACGGTTTGGCACATACGGACATTGAAATATTCGCACCAGCCCGAGGAGCCGGAAGTCTTTATCGAATTGCCTACTGACAAATGTTTACAGTTTATGAATAGTTTCACATAAATAGTACTATATCCACATAGTAAAGTGCAATTTGATGTCAGAAATGGCTGACAAAATTGGGTAATAACACGAAATATATGCAAGGCAATATAAGGTATATGTATTGCTTGGAAATTGTGATCGTTGCTCGCTCGCTCCGCTCGCTCGTAAAAATCTAGTCCAACCTCACAACCGATGCGACACGTTCGCAAATTCGAAATATGTCGCCACCATATCGAATACTGAACGCAAGATGGATTGGTTTTAGGTTAAGCTATAGCTTTCGAGCGAGCGCAGCGAGCGAGAAACGCGTAAAGGTGTGTCACAAACCAACGGTTTGGCACATACGGACATTGAAATATTCGGACCAGCCCGAGGAGCCGGAAGTCCTTATCGAATTGCCTACTGAGAAATGTTTACAGTTTATAAATAGTTTCACATAAATAGTACTATTTCCACATGGTAAAGTGCAATGTGATGTCAGAAATGGCTGACAAAATTAGGTAATAACACGAAATATATGCAAGGCAATATAAGGTATATGTATAGCTTGGAAATTGTGATCGTTGCTCGCTCGCTCCACTCGCTCGTAAAAATCTAGTCCAACCTCACAACCGATGCGACACGTTCGCAAATTCGAAATATGTCGCCACCATATCGATTACTGAACGCAAGATGTATGGTTTTAGGTTAGGCTATAGCTTTCGAGCGAGCGCAGCGAGCGAGAGACGCGTAAAGGTGTGTCACAAGCCAACGGTTTGGCACATACGGACATTGAAATATTCGCACCAGCCCGAGGAGCCGGAAGTCTTTATCGAATTGCCTACTGACAAATGTTTACAGTTTATGAATAGTTTCACATAAATAGTACTATATCCACATAGTAAAGTGCAATTTGATGTCAGAAATGGCTGACAAAATTGGGTAATAACACGAAATATATGCAAGGCAATATAAGGTATATGTATTGCTTGGAAATTGTGATCGTTGCTCGCTCGCTCCGCTCGCTCGTAAAAATCTAGTCCAACCTCACAACCGATGCGACACGTTCGCAAATTCGAAATATGTCGCCACCATATCGAATACTGAACGCAAGATGGATTGGTTTTAGGTTAAGCTATAGCTTTCGAGCGAGCGCAGCGAGCGAGAAACGCGTAAAGGTGTGTCACAAACCAACGGTTTGGCACATACGGACATTGAAATATTCGGACCAGCCCGAGGAGCCGGAAGTCCTTATCGAATTGCCTACTGAGAAATGTTTACAGTTTATAAATAGTTTCACATAAATAGTACTATTTCCACATGGTAAAGTGCAATGTGATGTCAGAAATGGCTGACAAAATTAGGTAATAACACGAAATATATGCAAGGCAATATAAGGTATATGTATAGGTTGGAAATTGTGATCGTTGCTCGCTCGCTCCACTCGCTCGTAAAAATCTAGTCCAACCTCACAACCGATCCGACACGTTCGCAAATTCGATATATGTCGCCACCATATCGAATAATTAACTCAAAATGAATGGTTTTAGGTTAGGCTTTAGCTTTCGAGCGAGCGCAGCGAGCGAGAAACGCGTAAAGGTGTGTCACAAACCAACGGTTTGGCACATACGGACATTGAAATATTCGCACCAGCCCGAGGAGCCGGAAGTCTTTATCGAATTGCCTACTGACAAATGTTTACAGTTTATGAATAGTTTCACATAAATAGTACTATTTCCACATGGTAAAGTGCAATGTGATGTCAGAAAAGGCTGACAAAATTAGGTAATAACACGAAATATATGCAAGGCAATATAAGGTATATGTATAGCTTGGAAATTGTGATCGTTGCTCGCTCGCTCCGCTCGCTCGTAAAAATCTAGTCCGACCTCACAACCGATGCGACACGTTCGCAAATTCGAAATATGTCGCCACCATATCGATTACTGAACGCAAGATGTATGGTTTTTTGTTAGGCTATAGCTTTCGAGCGAGAGCAGCGAGCGAGAGACGCGTAAAGGTGTGTCACAAACCAACGGTTTGGCACATACGGACTTTGAAATAATCGCACCAGCCCGAGGAGCCGGAAGTCTTTATCGAATTGCCTACTGACAATTGTTTACAGTTTATGAATAGTTTCACATATATAGTACTATTTCCACATAGTAAAGTGCAATGTGATGTCAGAAATGGCTGACAAAATTAGGTAATAACTCGAAACAAATGCAATGCAATATAAGGTATATGTATAGCTTGGAAATTGTGATCGTTGCTCGCTCGCTCCGCTCGCTCGTAAAAATCTAGTCCAACGTCACAACCGATGCGACACGTTCGCAAATTTGAAATAAGTCGCCACCATATCGAATAATGAACGCAAGATGGATTGGTTTTAGGTTAGGCTATAGCTTTCGAGCGAGCGCAGCGAGCGAGAGACGCTTAAAGGTGTGTCACAAACCAACGGTTTGGCACATAGGGACACTGAAATATTCGCACCAGCCCGAGGAGCCGGAAGTCTTTATCGAATTGCCTACTGACAAATGTTTACAGTTTATGAATTGTTTCACATAAATAGTACTATTTCCACATAGTAAAGTGCAATGTGATGTCAGAAATGGCTGACAAAATTAGGTAATAACACGAAATATATGCAAGCCAATATAAGGTATATGTATAGCTTGGAAATTGTAATCGTTGCTCGCTCGCTCCGCTCGCTCGTAAAAATCTAGTCCAACCTCACAACCGATGCGACAAGTTCGCAAATTCGAAATATGTCACCACCATCTCGATTACTGAACGCAAGATGTATGGTTTTAGATTAGGCTATAGCTTTCGAGAGAGCGCAGCGAGCGAGAGACGCGTAAAGGTGTGTCACAAACCAACGGTTTGGCACATACGGACATTGAAATATTCGCACCAGCCCGAGGAGCCGGAAGTCTTTATCGAATTGCCTACTGACAAATGTTTACAGTTTATGAGTAGTTTCATATAAATAGTACTATTTCCACATAGTAAAGTGCAATGTGATGTCAGAAATGGCTGACAAAATTAGGTAATAACTCGAAACAAATGCAATGCAATATAAGGTATATGTATAGCTTGGAAATTGTGATCGTTGCTCGCTCGCTCCGCTCGCTCGTAAAAATCTAGTCCAACGTCACAACCGATGCGACACGTTCGCAAATTCGAAATATGTCACCACCATATCGAATACTGAACGCAAGGTGGATTGGTTTTAGGTTAAGCTATAGCTTTCGAACGAGCGTAGCGAGCGAGAGCCGTGTAATGGTGTGTCACAAACCAACGGTTTGGCACATAGGGACATTGAAATATTCCCACCAGCCCGAGGAGCCGGAAGTCTTTATCGAATTGCCTACTGACAAATGTTTACAGTTTATGAATAGTTTCACATAAATAGTACTATTTCCACATACTACAGTGCAATGTGATGTCCGAAATGGCTGACAAAATTAGGTAATAACACGAAGCAAATGCAATGCAATATAAGGTATATGTATAGCTTGGAAATTGTCACCGTTGCTCGCTCGCTCCGCTCGCTCGTAAAAATCTAGTCCAACCTCACAACCGATGCGACACGTTCGCAAATTCGAAATATGTCGCCACCATATCGATTACTGAACGCAAGATGTATGGTTTTAGGTTAGGCTATAGCTTTCGAGCGAGCGCAGCGAGCGAGAGACGCGTAAAGGTGTGTCACAAGCCAACGGTTTGGCACATACGGACATTGAAATATTCGCACCAGCCCGAGGAGCCGGAAGTCTTTATCGAATTGCCTACTGACAAATGTTTACAGTTTATGAATAGTTTCACATAAATAGTACTATATCCACATAGTAAAGTGCAATTTGATGTCAGAAATGGCTGACAAAATTGGGTAATAACACGAAATATATGCAAGGCAATATAAGGTATATGTATTGCTTGGAAATTGTGATCGTTGCTCGCTCGCTCCGCTCGCTCGTAAAAATCTAGTCCAACCTCACAACCGATGCGACACGTTCGCAAATTCGAAATATGTCGCCACCATATCGAATACTGAACGCAAGATGGATTGGTTTTAGGTTAAGCTATAGCTTTCGAGCGAGCGCAGCGAGCGAGAAACGCGTAAAGGTGTGTCACAAACCAACGGTTTGGCACATACGGACATTGAAATATTCGGACCAGCCCGAGGAGCCGGAAGTCCTTATCGAATTGCCTACTGAGAAATGTTTACAGTTTATAAATAGTTTCACATAAATAGTACTATTTCCACATGGTAAAGTGCAATGTGATGTCAGAAATGGCTGACAAAATTAGGTAATAACACGAAATATATGCAAGGCAATATAAGGTATATGTATAGCTTGGAAATTGTGATCGTTGCTCGCTCGCTCCACTCGCTCGTAAAAATCTAGTCCAAC
>NW_026109654.1:0-14811 GCF_024516045.1 Bombus affinis
CGGCTCCTCGGGCTGGTGCGAATATTTCAATGTCCGTATGTGCCAAACCGTTGGTTTGTGACGCACCTTTACACGTCTCTCGCTCGCTACGCTCGCTCGAAAGCTATAGCTTAACCTAAAACCAATCCATCTTGCGTTCAGTATTCGATATGGTGGTGACATATTTCGAATTTGCGAACGTGTCGCATCGGTTGTGAGGTTGGACTAGATTTTTACGAGCGAGCGGAGCGAGCGAGCAACGGTGACAATTTCCAAGCTATACATATACCTTATATTGCCTTGCATATATTTCGTGATATTACCTAATTTTGTCAGCTATTTCTTACATCACATTGCACTTTACAATGTGGAAATAGTACTATTTATGTGAAACTATTCATAAACTGTAAACATTTGTCAGTAGGCAATTCGATAAAGACTTCCGGCTCCTCGGGCTGGTGCGAATATTTCAATGTCCGTATTTGCCAAACCGTTGATTTGTGACACTCCTTTACACGTCTCTCGCTCGCTACGCTCGCTCGAAAGCTATAGCTTAACCTAAAACCATACATCTTGCGTTCAATAATCGATATGGTGGCGACATATTTCGAATTTGCGAACGTGTCCCATCGGTTGTGAGGTTGGACTAGATTTTTACGAGCGAGCGGAGCGAGCGAGCAACGATCACAATTTCCAAGCTATACATATACCTTATATTGCCTTGCATATATTTCGTGATATTACCTAATTTTGTCAGCCATTACTGACATCACATTGCACTTTACTATGTGGAAATAGTACTATTTATGTGAAACTATTTATAAACTGTAAACATTTGTCAGTAGGCAATTCGATAAAGACTTCCGGCTCCTCGGGCTGGTGCGAATATTTCAATGTCCGTATTTGCCAAACCGTTGGTTTGTGACACTCCTTTACACGTCTCTCGCTCGCTACGCTCGCTCGAAAGCTATAGCTTAACCTAAAACCATACATCTTGCGTTCAATAATCGATATGGTGGCGACATATTTCGAATTTGCGAACGTGTCGCATCGGTTGTGACGTTGGACTAGATTTTTACGAGCGAGCGGAGCGAGCGAGCAACGATCACAATTTCCAAGCTATACATATACCTTATATTGCATTGCATTTGTTTCGAGTTATTACCTAATTTTGTCAGCCATTTCGGACATCACATTGCACTGTAGTATATGGAAATAGTACTATATATGTGAAACTATTCATAAACTGTAAACATTTGTCAGTAGGCAATTCGATAAAGACTTCCGGCTCCTCGGGCTGGTGCGAATATTTCAATGTCCGTATGTGCCAAACCGTTGGTTTGTGACACACCTTTACGCGTCTCTCGCTCGCTGCGCTCGCTCGAAAGCTATAGCCTAACCTAAAACCATACATCTTGCGTTCAGTAATCGATATGGTGGTGACATATTTCGAATTTGCGAACGTGTCGCATCGGTTGTGAGGTTGGACTAGATTTTTACGAGCGAGCGGAGCGAGCGAGCAACGATTACAATTTCCAAGCTATACATATACCTTATATTGCCTTGCATATATTTCGTGTTATTACCTAATTTTGTCAGCCATTTCTGACATCACATTGCACTTTATTATGTGGAAATAGTACTATTTATGTGAAACTATTCATAAACTGTAAACATTTGTCAGTAGGCAATTCGATAAAGACTTCCGGCTCCTCGGGCTGGTGCGAATATTTCAATGTCCGTATGTGCCAAACCGTTGGTTTGTGACACACCTTTACACGTCTCTCGCTCGCTACGCTCGCTCGAAAGCTATAGCTTAACCTAAAACCAATCCATCTTGAGTTCAGTATTCGATATGGTGGTGACATATTTCGAATTTGCGAACGTGTCGCATCGGTTGTGACGTTGGACTAGATTTTTACGAGCGAGCGGAGCGAGCGAGCAACGGTGACAATTTCCAAGCTATACATATACCTTATATTGCCTTGCATATATTTCGTGATATTACCTAATTTTGTCAGCCATTTCTGACATCACATTGCACTTTACTATGTGGAAATAGTACTATTTATGTGAAACTATTCATAAACTGTAAACATTTGTCAGTAGGCAATTCGATAAAGACTTCCGGCTCCTCGGGCTGGTGCGAATATTTCAATGTCCGTATTTGCCAAACCGTTGATTTGTGACACTCCTTTACACGTCTCTCGCTCGCTACGCTCGCTCGAAAGCTATAGCTTAACCTAAAACCATACATCTTGCGTTCAATAATCGATATGGTGGCGACATATTTCGAATTTGCGAACGTGTCGCATCGGTTGTGAGGTTGGACTAGATTTTTACGAGCGAGCGTAGCGAGCGAGCAACGATTACAATTTCCAAGCTATACATATACCTTATATTGCCTTGCATATATTTCGTGTTATTACCTAATTTTGTCAGCCATTTCTGACGTCACATTGCACTTTATTATGTGGAAATAGTACTATTTATGTGAAACTATTCATAAACTGTAAACATTTGTCAGTAGGCAATTCGATAAAGACTTCCGGCTCCTCGGGCTGGTGCGAATATTTCAATGTCCGTATGTGCCAAACCGTTGGTTTGTGACACACCTTTACACGTCTCTCGCCCGCTACGCTCGCTCGAAAGCTATAGCTTAACCTAAAACCAATCCATCTTGCGTTCAGTATTCGATATGGTGGTGACATATTTCGAATTTGCGAACGTGTCGCATCGGTTGTGAGGTTGGACTAGATTTTTACGAGCGAGCGGAGCGAGCGAGCAACGGTGACAATTTCCAAGCTATACATATACCTTATATTGCCTTGCATATATTTCGTTATATTACCTAATTTTGTCAGCTATTTCTTACATCACATTGCACTTTACTATGTGGAAATAGTACTATTTATGTGAAACTATTCATAAACTGTAAACATTTGTCAGTAGGCAATTCGATAAAGACTTCCGGCTCCTCGGGCTGGTGCGAATATTTCAATGTCCGTATTTGCCAAACCGTTGATTTGTGACACTCCTTTACACGTCTCTCGCTCGCTACGCTCGCTCGAAAGCTATAGCTTAACCTAAAACCAATCCATCTTGCGTTCAATAATCGATATGGTGGCGACATATTTCGAATTTGCGAACGTGTCGCATCGGTTGTGAGGTTGGACTAGATTTTTACGAGCGAGCGGAGCGAGCGAGCAACGATCACAATTTCCAAGCTATACATATACCTTATATTGCCTTGCATATATTTCGTGATATTACCTAATTTTGTCAGCTATTTCTTACATCACATTGCACTTTACTATGTGGAAATAGTACTATTTATGTGAAACTATTCATAAACTGTAAACATTTGTCAGTAGGCAATTCGATAAAGACTTCCGGCTCCTCGGGCTGGTGCGAATATTTCAATGTCCGTATTTGCCAAACCGTTGATTTGTGACACTCCTTTACACGTCTCTCGCTCGCTACGCTCGCTCGAAAGCTATAGCTTAACCTAAAACCATACATCTTGCGTTCAATAATCGATATGGTGGCGACATATTTCGAATTTGCGAACGTGTCGCATCGGTTGTGAGGTTGGACTAGATTTTTACGAGCGAGCGGAGCGAGCGAGCAACGATCACAATTTCCAAGCTATACATATACCTTATATTGCCTTGCATATATTTCGTGATATTACCTAATTTTGTCAGCCATTACTGACATCACATTGCACTTTACTATGTGGAAATAGTACTATTTATGTGAAACTATTTATAAACTGTAAACATTTGTCAGTAGGCAATTCGATAAAGACTTCCGGCTCCTCGGGCTGGTGCGAATATTTCAATGTCCGTATTTGCCAAACCGTTGGTTTGTGACACTCCTTTACACGTCTCTCGCTCGCTACGCTCGCTCGAAAGCTATAGCTTAACCTAAAACCATACATCTTGCGTTCAATAATCGATATGGTGGCGACATATTTCGAATTTGCGAACGTGTCGCATCGGTTGTGACGTTGGACTAGATTTTTACGAGCGAGCGGAGCGAGCGAGCAACGATCACAATTTCCAAGCTATACATATACCTTATATTGCATTGCATTTGTTTCGAGTTATTACCTAATTTTGTCAGCCATTTCGGACATCACATTGCACTGTAGTATATGGAAATAGTACTATATATGTGAAACTATTCATAAACTGTAAACATTTGTCAGTAGGCAATTCGATAAAGACTTCCGGCTCCTCGGGCTGGTGCGAATATTTCAATGTCCGTATGTGCCAAACCGTTGGTTTGTGACACACCTTTACGCGTCTCTCGCTCGCTGCGCTCGCTCGAAAGCTATAGCCTAACCTAAAACCATACATCTTGCGTTCAGTAATCGATATGGTGGTGACATATTTCGAATTTGCGAACGTGTCGCATCGGTTGTGAGGTTGGACTAGATTTTTACGAGCGAGCGGAGCGAGCGAGCAACGATTACAATTTCCAAGCTATACATATACCTTATATTGCCTTGCATATATTTCGTGTTATTACCTAATTTTGTCAGCCATTTCTGACATCACATTGCACTTTATTATGTGGAAATAGTACTATTTATGTGAAACTATTCATAAACTGTAAACATTTGTCAGTAGGCAATTCGATAAAGACTTCCGGCTCCTCGGGCTGGTGCGAATATTTCAATGTCCGTATGTGCCAAACCGTTGGTTTGTGACACACCTTTACACGTCTCTCGCTCGCTACGCTCGCTCGAAAGCTATAGCTTAACCTAAAACCAATCCATCTTGCGTTCAGTATTCGATATGGTGGTGACATATTTCGAATTTGCGAACGTGTCGCATCGGTTGTGACGTTGGACTAGATTTTTACGAGCGAGCGGAGCGAGCGAGCAACGGTGACAATTTCCAAGCTATACATATACCTTATATTGCCTTGCATATATTTCGTGATATTACCTAATTTTGTCAGCCATTTCTGACATCACATTGCACTTTACTATGTGGAAATAGTACTATTTATGTGAAACTATTCATAAACTGTAAACATTTGTCAGTAGGCAATTCGATAAAGACTTCCGGCTCCTCGGGCTGGTGCGAATATTTCAATGTCCGTATTTGCCAAACCGTTGATTTGTGACACTCCTTTACACGTCTCTCGCTCGCTACGCTCGCTCGAAAGCTATAGCTTAACCTAAAACCATACATCTTGCGTTCAATAATCGATATGGTGGCGACATATTTCGAATTTGCGAACGTGTCGCATCGGTTGTGAGGTTGGACTAGATTTTTACGAGCGAGCGGAGCGAGCGAGCAACGATTACAATTTCCAAGCTATACATATACCTTATATTGCCTTGCATATATTTCGTGTTATTACCTAATTTTGTCAGCCATTTCTGACGTCACATTGCACTTTATTATGTGGAAATAGTACTATTTATGTGAAACTATTCATAAACTGTAAACATTTGTCAGTAGGCAATTCGATAAAGACTTCCGGCTCCTCGGGCTGGTGCGAATATTTCAATGTCCGTATGTGCCAAACCGTTGGTTTGTGACACACCTTTACACGTCTCTCGCCCGCTACGCTCGCTCGAAAGCTATAGCTTAACCTAAAACCAATCCATCTTGCGTTCAGTATTCGATATGGTGGTGACATATTTCGAATTTGCGAACGTGTCGCATCGGTTGTGAGGTTGGACTAGATTTTTACGAGCGAGCGGAGCGAGCGAGCAACGGTGACAATTTCCAAGCTATACATATACCTTATATTGCCTTGCATATATTTCGTGTTATTACCTAATTTTGTCAGCCATTTCTGACATCACATTGCACTTTACTATGTGGAAATAGTACTATTTATGTGAAACTATTCATAAACTGTAAACATTTGTCAGTAGGCAATTCGATAAAGACTTCCGGCTCCTCGGGCTGGTGCGAATATTTCAATGTCCGTATGTGCCAAACCGTTGGTTTGTGACACTCCTTTACACGTCTCTCGCTCGCTACGCTCGCTCGAAAGCTATAGCTTAACCTAAAACCATACATCTTGCGTTCAGTAATCGATATGGTGGCGACATATTTCGAATTTGCGAACGTGTCGCATCGGTTGTGAGGTTGGACTAGATTTTTACGAGCGAGCGGAGCGAGCGAGCAACGATTACAATTTCCAAGCTATACATATACCTTATATTGCCTTGCATATATTTCGTGTTATTACCTAATTTTGTCAGCCATTTCTGACATCACATTGCACTTTACTATGTGGAAATAGTACTATTTATGTGAAACTATTCATAAACTGTAAACATTTGTCAGTAGGCAATTCGATAAAGACTTCCGGCTCCTCGGGCTGGTGCGAATATTTCAATGTCCGTATGTGCCAAACCGTTGGTTTGTGACACACCTTTACACGTCTCTCGCTCGCTACACTCGCTCGAAAGCTATAGCTTAACCTAAAACCATACATCTTGCGTTCAGTAATCGATATGGTGGCGACATATTTCGAATTTGCGAACGTGTCGCATCGGTTGTGACGTTGGACTAGATTTTTACGAGCGAGCGGAGCGAGCGAGCAACGATCACAATTTCCAAGCTATACATATACCTTATATTGCATTGCATTTGTTTCGAGTTATTACCTAATGTTGTCAGCCATTTCGGACATCACATTGCACTGTAGTATGTGGAAATAGTACTATTTACGTGAAACTATTCATAAACTGTATACATTTGTCAGTAGGCAATTCGATAAAGACTTCCGGCTCCTCGGGCTGGTGCGAATATTTCAATGTCCGTATGTGCCAAACCGTTGGTTTGTGACACACCTTTACGCGTCTCTCGCTCGCTGCGCTTGCTCGAAAGCTATAGCCTAACCTAAAACCATACATCTTGCGTTCAGTAATCGATATGGTGGTGACATATTTCGAATTTGCGAACGTGTCGCATCGGTTGTGAGGTTGTACTAGATTTTTACGAGCGAGCGGAGCGAGCGAGCAACGATTACAATTTCCAAGCTATACACATACCTTATATTGCCTTGCATATATTTCGTGTTATTACCTAATTTTGTCAGCCATTTCTGACATCACATTGCACTTTACTATGTGGAAATAGTACTATTTATGTGAAACTATTCATAAACTGTAAACATTTGTCAGTAGGCAATTCGATAAAGACTTCCGGCTCCTCGGGCTGGTGCGAATATTTCAATGTCCGTATTTGCCAAACCGTTGATTTGTGACACTCCTTTACACGTCTCTCGCTCGCTACGCTCGCTCGAAAGCTATAGCTTAACCTAAAACCATACATCTTGCGTTCAATAATCGATATGGTGGCGACATATTTCGAATTTGCGAACGTGTCGCATCGGTTGTGAGGTTGGACTAGATTTTTACGAGCGAGCGGAGCGAGCGAGCAACGATCACAATTTCCAAGCTATACATATACCTTATATTGCCTTGCATATATTTCGTGATATTACCTAATTTTGTCAGCCATTACTGACATCACATTGCACTTTACTATGTGGAAATAGTACTATTTATGTGAAACTATTTATAAACTGTAAACATTTGTCAGTAGGCAATTCGATAAAGACTTCCGGCTCCTCGGGCTGGTGCGAATATTTCAATGTCCGTATTTGCCAAACCGTTGGTTTGTGACACTCCTTTACACGTCTCTCGCTCGCTACGCTCGCTCGAAAGCTATAGCTTAACCTAAAACCATACATCTTGCGTTCAATAATCGATATGGTGGCGACATATTTCGAATTTGCGAACGTGTCGCATCGGTTGTGACGTTGGACTAGATTTTTACGAGCGAGCGGAGCGAGCGAGCAACGATCACAATTTCCAAGCTATACATATACCTTATATTGCATTGCATTTGTTTCGAGTTATTACCTAATTTTGTCAGCCATTTCGGACATCACATTGCACTGTAGTATATGGAAATAGTACTATATATGTGAAACTATTCATAAACTGTAAACATTTGTCAGTAGGCAATTCGATAAAGACTTCCGGCTCCTCGGGCTGGTGCGAATATTTCAATGTCCGTATGTGCCAAACCGTTGGTTTGTGACACACCTTTACGCGTCTCTCGCTCGCTGCGCTCGCTCGAAAGCTATAGCCTAACCTAAAACCATACATCTTGCGTTCAGTAATCGATATGGTGGTGACATATTTCGAATTTGCGAACGTGTCGCATCGGTTGTGAGGTTGGACTAGATTTTTACGAGCGAGCGGAGCGAGCGAGCAACGATTACAATTTCCAAGCTATACATATACCTTATATTGCCTTGCATATATTTCGTGTTATTACCTAATTTTGTCAGCCATTTCTGACATCACATTGCACTTTATTATGTGGAAATAGTACTATTTATGTGAAACTATTCATAAACTGTAAACATTTGTCAGTAGGCAATTCGATAAAGACTTCCGGCTCCTCGGGCTGGTGCGAATATTTCAATGTCCGTATGTGCCAAACCGTTGGTTTGTGACACACCTTTACACGTCTCTCGCTCGCTACGCTCGCTCGAAAGCTATAGCTTAACCTAAAACCAATCCATCTTGCGTTCAGTATTCGATATGGTGGTGACATATTTCGAATTTGCGAACGTGTCGCATCGGTTGTGACGTTGGACTAGATTTTTACGAGCGAGCGGAGCGAGCGAGCAACGGTGACAATTTCCAAGCTATACATATACCTTATATTGCCTTGCATATATTTCGTGATATTACCTAATTTTGTCAGCCATTTCTGACATCACATTGCACTTTACTATGTGGAAATAGTACTATTTATGTGAAACTATTCATAAACTGTAAACATTTGTCAGTAGGCAATTCGATAAAGACTTCCGGCTCCTCGGGCTGGTGCGAATATTTCAATGTCCGTATTTGCCAAACCGTTGATTTGTGACACTCCTTTACACGTCTCTCGCTCGCTACGCTCGCTCGAAAGCTATAGCTTAACCTAAAACCATACATCTTGCGTTCAATAATCGATATGGTGGCGACATATTTCGAATTTGCGAACGTGTCGCATCGGTTGTGAGGTTGGACTAGATTTTTACGAGCGAGCGGAGCGAGCGAGCAACGATTACAATTTCCAAGCTATACATATACCTTATATTGCCTTGCATATATTTCGTGTTATTACCTAATTTTGTCAGCCATTTCTGACGTCACATTGCACTTTATTATGTGGAAATAGTACTATTTATGTGAAACTATTCATAAACTGTAAACATTTGTCAGTAGGCAATTCGTTAAAGACTTCCGGCTCCTCGGGCTGGTGCGAATATTTCAATGTCCGTATTTGCCAAACCGTTGGTTTGTGTCACTCCTTTACACGTCTCTCGCTCGCTACGCTCGCTCGAAAGCAATAGCTTAACCTAAAACCATACATCTTGCGTTCAGTAATCGATATGGTGGCGACATATTTCGAATTTGCGAACGTGTCGCATCGGTTGTGACGTTGGACTAGATTTTTACGAGCGAGCGGAGCGAGCGAGCAACGATCACAATTTCCAAGCTATACATATACCTTATATTGCATTGCATTTGTTTCGAGTTATTACCTAATGTTGTCAGCCATTTCGGACATCACATTGCACTGTAGTATGTGGAAATAGTACTATTTACGTGAAACTATTCATAAACTGTAAACATTTGTCAGTAGGCAATTCGATAAAGACTTCCGGCTCCTCGGGCTGGTGCGAATATTTCAATGTCCGTATGTGCCAAACCGTTGGTTTGTGACACACCTTTACGCGTCTCTCGCTCGCTGCGCTTGCTCGAAAGCTATAGCCTAACCTAAAACCATACATCTTGCGTTCAGTAATCGATATGGTGGTGACATATTTCGAATTTGCGAACGTGTCGCATCGGTTGTGACGTTGGACTAGATTTTTACGAGCGAGCGGAGCGAGCGAGCAACGATTACAATTTCCAAGCTATACACATACCTTATATTGCCTTGCATATATTTCGTGTTATTACCTAATTTTGTCAGCCATTTCTGACATCACATTGCACTTTACTATGTGGAAATAGTACTATTTATGTGAAACTATTCATAAACTGTAAACATTTGTCAGTAGGCAATTCGATAAAGACTTCCGGCTCCTCGGGCTGGTGCGAATATTTCAATGTCCGTATGTGCCAAACCGTTGGTTTGTGACGCACCTTTACACGTCTCTCGCTCGAAAGCTATAGCTTAACCTAAAACCAATCCATCTTGCGTTCAGTATTCGATATGGTGGTGACATATTTCGAATTTGCGAACGTGTCGCATCGGTTGTGAGGTTGGACTAGATTTTTACGAGCGAGCGGAGCGAGCGAGCAACGGTGACAATTTCCAAGCTATACATTTACCTTATATTGCCTTGCATATATTTCGTGATATTACCTAATTTTGTCAGCTATTTCTGACATCACATTGCACTTTACTATGTGGAAATAGTACTATTTATGTGAAACTATTCATAAACTGTAAACATTTGTCAGTAGGCAATTCGATAAAGACTTCCGGCTCCTCGGGCTGGTGCGAATATTTCAATGTCCGTATTTGCCAAACCGTTGATTTGTGACACTCCTTTACACGTCTCTCGCTCGCTACGCTCGCTCGAAAGCTATAGCTTAACCTAAAACCATACATCTTGCGTTCAATAATCGATATGGTGGCGACATATTTCGAATTTGCGAACGTGTCGCATCGGTTGTGACGTTGGACTAGATTTTTACGAGCGAGCGGAGCGAGCGAGCAACGATCACAATTTCCAAGCTATACATATACCTTATATTGCATTGCATTTGTTTCGAGTTATTACCTAATTTTGTCAGCCATTTCGGACATCACATTGCACTGTAGTATGTGGAAATAGTACTATATATGTGAAACTATTCATAAACTGTAAACATTTGTCAGTAGGCAATTCGATAAAGACTTCCGGCTCCTCGGGCTGGTGCGAATATTTCAATGTCCGTATGTGCCAAACCGTTGGTTTGTGACACACCTTTACGCGTCTCTCGCTCGCTGCGCTCGCTCGAAAGCTATAGCTTAACCTAAAACCATACATCTTGCGTTCAGTAATCGATATGGTGGTGACATATTTCGAATTTGCGAACGTGTCGCATCGGTTGTGACGTTGGACTAGATTTTTACGAGCGAGCGGAGCGAGCGAGCAACGATTACAATTTCCAAGCTATACATATACCTTATATTGCCTTGCATATATTTCGTGTTATTACCTAATTTTGTCAGCCATTTCTGACATCACATTGCACTTTACTATGTGGAAATAGTACTATTTATGTGAAACTATTCATAAACTGTAAACATTTGTCAGTAGGCAATTCGATAAAGACTTCCGGCTCCTCGGGCTGGTGCGAATATTTCAATGTCCGTATGTGCCAAACCGTTGGTTTGTGACGCACCTTTACACGTCTCTCGCTCGAAAGCTATAGCTTAACCTAAAACCAATCCATCTTGCGTTCAGTATTCGATATGGTGGTGACATATTTCGAATTTGCGAACGTGTCGCATCGGTTGTGAGGTTGGACTAGATTTTTACGAGCGAGCGGAGCGAGCGAGCAACGGTGACAATTTCCAAGCTATACATTTACCTTATATTGCCTTGCATATATTTCGTGATATTACCTAATTTTGTCAGCCATTTCTGACATCACATTGCACTTTACTATGTGGAAATAGTACTATTTATGTGAAACTATTCATAAACTGTAAACATTTGTCAGTAGGCAATTCGATAAAGACTTCCGGCTCCTCGGGCTGGTGCGAATATTTCAATGTCCGTATTTGCCAAACCGTTGATTTGTGACACTCCTTTACACGTCTCTCGCTCGCTACGCTCGCTCGAAAGCTATAGCTTAACCTAAAACCATACATCTTGCGTTCAATAATCGATATGGTGGCGACATATTTCGAATTTGCGAACGTGTCGCATCGGTTGTGAGGTTGGACTAGATTTTTACGAGCGAGCGGAGCGAGCGAGCAACGATCACAATTTCCAAGCTATACATATACCTTATATTGCCTTGCATATATTTCGTGATATTACCTAATTTTGTCAGCCATTACTGACATCACATTGCACTTTACTATGTGGAAATAGTACTATTTATGTGAAACTATTCATAAACTGTAAACATTTGTCAGTAGGCAATTCGATAAAGACTTCCGGCTCCTCGGGCTGGTGCGAATATTTCAATGTCCGTATTTGCCAAACCGTTGGTTTGTGACACTCCTTTACACGTCTCTCGCTCGCTACGCTCGCTCGAAAGCTATAGCTTAACCTAAAACCATACATCTTGCGTTCAATAATCGATATGGTGGCGACATATTTCGAATTTGCGAACGTGTCGCATCGGTTGTGACGTTGGACTAGATTTTTACGAGCGAGCGGAGCGAGCGAGCAACGATCACAATTTCCAAGCTATACATATACCTTATATTGCCTTGCATATATTTCGTGTTATTACCTAATTTTGTCAGCCATTTCTGACATCACATTGCACTTTACTATGTGGAAATAGTACTATTTATGTGAAACTATTCATAAACTGTAAACATTTGTCAGTAGGCAATTCGATAAAGACTTCCGGCTCCTCGGGCTGGTGCGAATATTTCAATGTCCGTATGTGCCAAACCGTTGGTTTGTGACACACCTTTACACGTCTCTCGCTCGCTACGCTCGCTCGAAAGCTATAGCTTAACCTAAAACCAATCCATCTTGCGTTCAGTATTCGATATGGTGGTGACATATTTCGAATTTGCGAACGTGTCGCATCGGTTGTGACGTTGGACTAGATTTTTACGAGCGAGCGGAACGAGCGAGCAACGGTGACAATTTCCAAGCTATACATATACCTTATATTGCCTTGCATATATTTCGTGATATTACCTAATTTTGTCAGCCATTTCTGACATCACATTGCACTTTACTATGTGGAAATAGTACTATTTATGTGAAACTATTCATAAACTGTAAACATTTGTCAGTAGGCAATTCGATAAAGACTTCCGGCTCCTCGGGCTGGTGCGAATATTTCAATGTCCGTATTTGCCAAACCGTTGATTTGTGACACTCCTTTACACGTCTCTCGCTCGCTACGCTCGCTCGAAAGCTATAGCTTAACCTAAAACCATACATCTTGCGTTCAATAATCGATATGGTGGCGACATATTTCGAATTTGCGAACGTGTCGCATCGGTTGTGAGGTTGGACTAGATTTTTACGAGCGAGCGGAGCGAGCGAGCAACGATTACAATTTCCAAGCTATACATATACCTTATATTGCCTTGCATATATTTCGTGTTATTACCTAATTTTGTCAGCCATTTCTGACGTCACATTGCACTTTATTATGTGGAAATAGTACTATTTATGTGAAACTATTCATAAACTGTAAACATTTGTCAGTAGGCAATTCGTTAAAGACTTCCGGCTCCTCGGGCTGGTGCGAATATTTCAATGTCCGTATTTGCCAAACCGTTGGTTTGTGACACTCCTTTACACGTCTCTCGCTCGCTACGCTCGCTCGAAAGCAATAGCTTAACCTAAAACCATACATCTTGCGTTCAGTAATCGATATGGTGGCGACATATTTCGAATTTGCGAACGTGTCGCATCGGTTGTGACGTTGGACTAGATTTTTACGAGCGAGCGGAGCGAGCGAGCAACGATCACAATTTCCAAGCTATACATATACCTTATATTGCATTGCATTTGTTTCGAGTTATTACCTAATGTTGTCAGCCATTTCGGACATCACATTGCACTGTAGTATGTGGAAATAGTACTATTTACGTGAAACTATTCATAAACTGTAAACATTTGTCAGTAGGCAATTCGATAAAGACTTCCGGCTCCTCGGGCTGGTGCGAATATTTCAATGTCCGTATGTGCCAAACCGTTGGTTTGTGACACACCTTTACGCGTCTCTCGCTCGCTGCGCTTGCTCGAAAGCTATAGCCTAACCTAAAACCATACATCTTGCGTTCAGTAATCGATATGGTGGTGACATATTTCGAATTTGCGAACGTGTCGCATCGGTTGTGACGTTGGACTAGATTTTTACGAGCGAGCGGAGCGAGCGAGCAACGATTACAATTTCCAAGCTATACACATACCTTATATTGCCTTGCATATATTTCGTGTTATTACCTAATTTTGTCAGCCATTTCTGACATCACATTGCACTTTACTATGTGGAAATAGTACTATTTATGTGAAACTATTCATAAACTGTAAACATTTGTCAGTAGGCAATTCGATAAAGACTTCCGGCTCCTCGGGCTGGTGCGAATATTTCAATGTCCGTATGTGCCAAACCGTTGGTTTGTGACGCACCTTTACACGTCTCTCGCTCGAAAGCTATAGCTTAACCTAAAACCAATCCATCTTGCGTTCAGTATTCGATATGGTGGTGACATATTTCGAATTTGCGAACGTGTCGCATCGGTTGTGAGGTTGGACTAGATTTTTACGAGCGAGCGGAGCGAGCGAGCAACGGTGACAATTTCCAAGCTATACATTTACCTTATATTGCCTTGCATATATTTCGTGATATTACCTAATTTTGTCAGCCATTTCTGACATCACATTGCACTTTACTATGTGGAAATAGTACTATTTATGTGAAACTATTCATAAACTGTAAACATTTGTCAGTAGGCAATTCGATAAAGACTTCCGGCTCCTCGGGCTGGTGCGAATATTTCAATGTCCGTATTTGCCAAACCGTTGATTTGTGACACTCCTTTACACGTCTCTCGCTCGCTACGCTCGCTCGAAAGC
>NW_026109655.1:2500-14245 GCF_024516045.1 Bombus affinis
AAGTACTATAAAAATGTATATCTCTATAAATACATAAAAAAAGGATTAGGTAGATTTTTTAAAATCAATAAAGTACTATAAAAATGTATATCTCTATAAATACATAAAAAAAGGATTAGGTAGATTTTTTAAAATCAATAAAGTACTATAAAAATGTATATCTCTATAAATACATAAAAAAAGGATTAGGTAGATTTTTTAAAATCAATAAAGTACTATAAAAATGTATATCTCTATAAATACATAAAAAAAAGGATTAGGTAGATTTTTTTAAAATCAATAAAGTACTATAAAAATGTATATCTCTATAAATACATAAAAAAAGGATTAGGTAGATTTTTTAAAATCAATAAAGTACTATAAAAATGTATATTATCTCTATAAATACATAAAAAAAGGATTAGGTAGATTTTTTAAAATCAATAAAGTACTATAAAAATGTATATCTCTATAAATACATAAAAAAAGGATTAGGTAGATTTTTTAAAATCAATAAAGTACTATAAAAATGTATATCTCTATAAATACATAAAAAAAGGATTAGGTAGATTTTTTAAAATCAATAAAGTACTATAAAAATGTATATCTCTATAAATACATAAAAAAAGGATTAGGTAGATTTTTTAAAATCAATAAAGTACTATAAAAATGTATATCTCTATAAATACATAAAAAAAGGATTAGGTAGATTTTTTAAAATCAATAAAGTACTATAAAACTGTATATCTCTATAAATACATAAAAAAAGGATTAGGTAGATTTTTTAAAATCAATAAAGTACTATAAAAATGTATATCTCTATAAATACATAAAAAAAGGATTAGGTAGATTTTTTAAAATCAATAAAGTACTATAAAAATGTATATCTCTATAAATACATAAAAAAAGGATTAGGTAGATTTTTTAAAATCAATAAAGTACTATAAAAATGTATATCTCTATAAATACATAAAAAAAGGATTAGGTAGATTTTTTAAAATCAATAAAGTACTATAAAAATGTATATCTCTATAAATACATAAAAAAAGGATTAGGTAGATTTTTTAAAATCAATAAAGTACTATAAAAATGTATATCTCTATAAATACATAAAAAAAGGATTAGGTAGATTTTTTAAAATCAATAAAGTACTATAAAAATGTATATCTCTATAAATACATAAAAAAAGGATTAGGTAGATTTTTTAAAATCAATAAAGTACTATAAAAATGTATATCTCTATAAATACATAAAAAAAGGATTAGGTAGATTTTTTAAAATCAATAAAGTACTATAAAAATGTATATCTCTATAAATACATAAAAAAAGGATTAGGTAGATTTTTTAAAATCAATAAAGTACTATAAAAATGTATATCTCTATAAATACATAAAAAAAGGATTAGGTAGATTTTTTAAAATCAATAAAGTACTATAAAAATGTATATCTCTATAAATACATAAAAAAAGGATTAGGTAGATTTTTTAAAATCAATAAAGTACTATAAAAATGTATATCTCTATAAATACATAAAAAAAGGATTAGGTAGATTTTTTAAAATCAATAAAGTACTATAAAAATGTATATCTCTATAAATACATAAAAAAAGGATTAGGTAGATTTTTTAAAATCAATAAAGTACTATAAAAATGTATATCTCTATAAATACATAAAAAAAGGATTAGGTAGATTTTTTAAAATCAATAAAGTACTATAAAAATGTATATCTCTATAAATACATAAAAAAAGGATTAGGTAGATTTTTTAAAATCAATAAAGTACTATAAAAATGTATATCTCTATAAATACATAAAAAAAGGATTAGGTAGATTTTTTAAAATCAATAAAGTACTATAAAAATGTATATCTCTATAAATACATAAAAAAAGGATTAGGTAGATTTTTTAAAATCAATAAAGTACTATAAAAATGTATATCTCTATAAATACATAAAAAAAGGATTAGGTAGATTTTTTAAAATCAATAAAGTACTATAAAAATGTATATCTCTATAAATACATAAAAAAAGGATTAGGTAGATTTTTTAAAATCAATAAAGTACTATAAAAATGTATATCTCTATAAATACATAAAAAAAGGATTAGGTAGATTTTTTAAAATCAATAAAGTACTATAAAAATGTATATCTCTATAAATACATAAAAAAAGGATTAGGTAGATTTTTTAAAATCAATAAAGTACTATAAAAATGTATATCTCTATAAATACATAAAAAAAGGATTAGGTAGATTTTTTAAAATCAATAAAGTACTATAAAAATGTATATCTCTATAAATACATAAAAAAAGGATTAGGTAGATTTTTTAAAATCAATAAAGTACTATAAAAATGTATATCTCTATAAATACATAAAAAAAGGATTAGGTAGATTTTTTAAAATCAATAAAGTACTATAAAAATGTATATCTCTATAAATACATAAAAAAAGGATTAGGTAGATTTTTTAAAATCAATAAAGTACTATAAAAATGTATATCTCTATAAATACATAAAAAAAGGATTAGGTAGATTTTTTAAAATCAATAAAGTACTATAAAAATGTATATCTCTATAAATACATAAAAAAAGGATTAGGTAGATTTTTTAAAATCAATAAAGTACTATAAAAATGTATATCTCTATAAATACATAAAAAAAGGATTAGGTAGATTTTTTAAAATCAATAAAGTACTATAAAAATGTATATCTCTATAAATACATAAAAAAAGGATTAGGTAGATTTTTTAAAATCAATAAAGTACTATAAAAATGTATATCTCTATAAATACATAAAAAAAAGGATTAGGTAGATTTTTTAAAATCAATAAAGTACTATAAAAATGTATATCTCTATAAATACATAAAAAAAGGATTAGGTAGATTTTTTAAAATCAATAAAGTACTATAAAAATGTATATCTCTATAAATACATAAAAAAAGGATTAGGTAGATTTTTTAAAATCAATAAAGTACTATAAAAATGTATATCTCTATAAATACATAAAAAAAGGATTAGGTAGATTTTTTAAAATCAATAAAGTACTATAAAAATGTATATCTCTATAAATACATAAAAAAAGGATTAGGTAGATTTTTTAAAATCAATAAAGTACTATAAAAATGTATATCTTTATAAATACATAAAAAAAGGATTAGGTAGATTTTTTAAAATCAATAAAGTACTATAAAAATGTATATCTCTATAAATACATAAAAAAAGGATTAGGTAGATTTTTTAAAATCAATAAAGTACTATAAAAATGTATATCTCTATAAATACATAAAAAAAAAGGATTAGGTAGATTTTTTAAAATCAATAAAGTACTATAAAAATGTATATCTCTATAAATACATAAAAAAAGGATTAGGTAGATTTTTTAAAATCAATAAAGTACTATAAAAATGTATATCTCTATAAATACATAAAAAAAGGATTAGGTAGATTTTTTAAAATCAATAAAGTACTATAAAAATGTATATCTCTATAAATACATAAAAAAAGGATTAGGTAGATTTTTAAAATCAATAAAGTACTATAAAAATGTATATCTTTATAAATACATAAAAAAAGGATTAGGTAGATTTTTTAAAATCAATAAAGTACTATAAAAATGTATATCTCTATAAATACATAAAAAAAGGATTAGGTAGATTTTTTAAAATCAATAAAGTACTATAAAAATGTATATCTCTATAAATACATAAAAAAAAAGGATTAGGTAGATTTTTTAAAATCAATAAAGTACTATAAAAATGTATATCTCTATAAATACATAAAAAAAAAAGGATTAGGTAGATTTTTTAAAATCAATAAAGTACTATAAAAATGTATATCTCTATAAATACATAAAAAAAAGGATTAGGTAGATTTTTTAAAATCAATAAAGTACTATAAAAATGTATATCTCTATAAATACATAAAAAAAGGATTAGGTAGATTTTTTAAAATCAATAAAGTACTATAAAAATGTATATCTCTATAAATACATAAAAAAAGGATTAGGTAGATTTTTTAAAATCAATAAAGTACTATAAAAATGTATATCTCTATAAATACATAAAAAAAAGGATTAGGTAGATTTTTTAAAATCAATAAAGTACTATAAAAATGTATATCTCTATAAATACATAAAAAAAGGATTAGGTAGATTTTTTAAAATCAATAAAGTACTATAAAAATGTATATCTCTATAAATACATAAAAAAAGGATTAGGTAGATTTTTAAAATCAATAAAGTACTATAAAAATGTATATCTCTATAATTTATAATTTTTATAAAAATAAATAATTTATAAAATTAATGTTAATGTTAAAAATATAAATTATTTTTTTTTTTTAAAAAAAATATTAAATTTTAAATTTAATTTATAAATAAAATTATTTTTTTTGTTTAAAATTAATAAATAAATTAAATTTAAATTTATATTTTTTTATTTAAAAAATATAATTTATAAATATTTTAAATTAAATAATTAGTTTAATAATTAAAATTTAAGTTTAATAAATATTTTATTTATTTAATTTATATTTAATGTAAATTTGCATATTAAACTTTGATTTTAAAAGAATTAATAATAATTAATAATATAAGAAAATTTTATAATGATTTTTAAATTAATAATATTTTTTTATTAATATAAGATAATTTTATATTAAAAATTTATTTAGGTTAGTGATTAAATTTAATAAATTAATGAAAGTTAAATTTAGAAAAGAAAGATAGTAAAGATTAAAATTAGTGCCAGCAATAGCGGTTAAACTAATTTTGCAAATTAATTTTGTTAATTAATATTAATATAGAATTAGTTAAGTTTAATTAAATTTTTAAATTTTAGGTGAAATTTGATTTATAAATATATTAAATTTAATATTTATATATATAATAAGATAAATAATTAAACTAGGATTAGATACCCTATTATATAAAATAATGATAATTAATTTATAAATAAATGTTGAATCATTAAAATTAAATTATATGGCGGCTTTTCATTCTTATTAGAGAAATTTGTAGTTTAATTTGATAATCCACGATAAGATTAACTTAAATAAAAAATTTATATATTGTTGTATATTTTAAAATAAAATTTATTATTAATAATATTTAATAAAATAATAATTCAAATCAAAATGTAGTGTATTTAAGAATTTATGAATTATAATAAATTTAATTTTTTGGATAATTTAAATTTTAAAATTAATTTGAAAGAGGATTTAATAGTAAATTTAATAAAATTAATTAAATTGAAAATAGTTTTGAAAAGTGTACAAATTGCCCGTCAATTTCATTTATGGAATAAGTCGTAACATAGTAAAAATATTGGAAAATGTTTTTAGAATAAAGTTTTAGTTTAATCAAAAATATTTCATTTACAATGAAAGGTTTAATTTGTAAGTTAAAATTTTATTTAATTAAATAAATTTAATATTTAAGATTTTGAAAATATTATAATTATTTAAAATTATATAATTTTTATCTGTTTGAGTAATAAATTATGAATAAATATTTAAATTAATAGATAAAGTAATGTAAATGAATTTTTTAAAAATTAAATAAGTAAAATAATTTTTGTACCTTTTGTATCAGGGTTAATTAATATAATTTATAAATTTAATGATCTCGAAAAAAGAAGAGCTAAATATTTAATTATGCTTTTGTGGAATAAAAAGTTAAAATATTTATTTAGAAATTAAATGTTAATCGAATTTTTTTATATCTAGTTTTTTTTGAAATAAGTTTAATTTATATATAAAGAATATAAAAAATTATATTTTAAAAATTTTTATATTTTTATATAAAAAATTTATGGGATAATCTATAAATTTATAATATATAATTTTATTATTTAATATTAATAATGTTAATTTAATAATGATTTATATTAATAAGTATTTAATAATTTAATAATTTAAAATTTTAAAGATTTAAAGTATTAAAATTATATTAATAGATGAAATATATATTTTTTAAAAAAAAATAATTTTTAATTTAATTAAATTAAATATAATGATTGAATTAGTAATTAATAAATAATATATAAATTTAAAATTTAAGTTATAGATAATATTTAATATATATATATATATATATATAAGGAATTCAGCAAGTTAATTATATCCACCTGTTTATCAAAAACATGGCTTATTGAATAATAATTTTAAGTCAATTCTGCCCAATGATAAAAATTTAATGGCTGCAGTATAAATAACTGTACAAAGGTAGCATAATCAATTGTTTTTTAATTGAGGACTGGAATGAAAGAGTTAATGAGATATATACTGTCTCATATATATTTAATTAATTTAAATTTTTAGTTAAAATGCTAAGATTTATTTATGGGACGATAAGACCCTATAGAATTTGATATTAATATGTTGATTATAATTTAATTATTAAATATTAATATTTTATTGGGAGGATAAATAAATTTATTAAACTTTATTTTAAATATTAACTTTGATTAAAGAATAATATTTTTTGATCTTTTAATAAAAATTAAAAGAATAAATTACCTTAGGGATAACAGCGTAATGTCTTTTTAAAGATCAAATTGAAAAAGATGATTGCGACCTCGATGTTGAATTAAGATAAATTTTAAATGAAGAAATTTAATAATTAAGTCTGTTCGACTTTTAAAATCTTACATGATTTGAGTTCAAATCGACGTAAGTCAGATTGGTTTCTATCTATAAAAATATAATAAATTATTTGTACGAAAGGACTATAATTTGTAATTAAATTATTATTTAAATTAATAAATATATTTAAAATAATTATATTAGCATATTTAGTGCATTAAATTTAGAATTTAAATAAATTAAAATATATTTTAATATATAATAATTATAAATAATTTATTAAATTATATTTTATTAATTTTAATAATTTTAATTAGGGTAGCTTTTTTAACTTTATTTGAACGTAAAATTTTAGGATATATACAGCTACGAAAAGGCCCTAATAAGATTATATTTAAAGGTTTATTTCAACCATTTAGAGATGCATTAAAATTGTTAACTAAAGAATTTTTTTATTTAAGAATTAATTTAAGATATTTATATAGTCCAATAATTATATTTTTTTTATCAATAATTTTATGGTTAATTTATCCTTGAATTTATAAATTTTATTTTATTGATTTTAGAATTATTTATTTAATATTAATTTTGAGATTTATAGTTTATCCAATTATGATAATTGGTTGGGTATCAATATGTAATTATTCAATTTTAGGATCATTACGTGTTGTTTCTCAAATAATTTCATTTGAAATTTTATTATTTATAATATTTTTTATTATAATGATAATAATTGAAGATTATTCATTTTTTAGATTTTTAAAATTTCAAAAGAATATTAATTTTATATTTTTTTTATATCCTTTATATTTAATTTTTATGATTAGAGTATTAATTGATTTAAATCGAGTTCCATTTGATTTAATTGAAGGAGAGTCTGAATTAGTCTCTGGATTTAATCTTGAATATTTTAGAAGATTATTTGTATTAATTTTTTTATCAGAATATATAAATATTATATTTATTAGGATTATTTTAACTGTAATATTTTATGGGTTAAATAATTGATCTTTATATTTTTTATTAATTTTTATATTTCATTTAATTTTTTTAATTATAATTCGAGGAGTTTTACCACGAATTCGATATGATATATTAATAAAAGCATGTTGACTTGAATTATTAGTATTAGTTTTGATATATTGTTTTTTAATTTATTTAATAAAGGAAATAATTATATTAAATTAATTATATATATATATATATATAGTATATATATATATATATTAATAAATAAATAAGAATATAATATTATTTATTTTATAAATTTAATTGAAATTTAAAAATTAAAATTATATAAAATTTAAGTTTATTAAGTTTATATATATATATATATATATATATATTAAATTAATAAATTTAAAATATTGTTATATTATTAAGATTAATAAATTATTATAAATATTTTTATTTTAAATATTAGAAATGTGTATTTTGATTTTAATTAATTTAATATATATATATATATATATATATATTATAAATAAATAAATAAATATAAATATTTATTATTATTATTATTATTAATAATAATATTTTTTATTATAAAATTAATTAATTAATAAATTTAGAATTTATAAATATATATATATATATATATATATGAATATAATAAAGGTTAATATGGTTATAGTGTAATTTTTTAAGTTAATAGAAAATTTTATTTCTATAATATGATTTCAAATCATAAACTTATTCAAGTTCATTAACTAATTTTTTAAAATTAAATCTCATATATTATTTATATATATAGAAATAATTATGTATAAGAAGTATATTAAAGTGAAAAATATATTTAAATTAGTATAAGGATATTCAATTACTTGACCTCCTAATCAGGTTAATATAATAAAAATATTAATAAATCATCAATATATGAATTTATTAATAAAGTAAAATTTATTATTTTTTAAATTATTAGAATTAATTAAAGGGATAATATATAGGATAAAAATTGATATAAATAATATAATTACACCTCCTAATTTATTTGGAATTGTACGTAAAATTGAATATGCAAATAGAAAATATCATTCAGGTTTAATATGAATTGGTGTAATTATAGGATTTGCTATTTTAAAATTATCAGGATCTCTTAATATAAAAGGTAATTGTAAATTAATTAATATAAATATTATAAATGTAAGAATAATAGTAATTATATCTTTAATAGTAAAATATGGGTGGAAATTAATTTTATAAATATTTATTTTTGAATGAATTGGATTAGAAGAACCTGTAATATGTAAAATTATTAAATGAATAAATACTATTAATAAAATAATAAATGGTAAAATAAAATGAAAAGAGTAAAATCGATTTAATGTATCATTATTAATTGAAAATCCTCCTCAAATTCATTCAACAGTAAATTGACCAATATATGGAATTGCTGAAATAAGATTTGTAATAACTATAGCACCTCAAAATGATATTTGTCCTCATGGTAGAACATAACCTAAAAAAGCTGTTGCTATTGATAAAAATAAAATTGATACACCAATTGATCATACTTGAATTAATTTAAATGAGTAATAGAATAAATTTCGTGCAATATGTAAATATATAATTAAAAAATAAAATGATGCTCCATTTATATGGATTAAACGGATTAATCATCCTGAATTTATATCTTTTATAATATTAGAAATTCTATAAAAAGCAAAATTAATATTTGGACAATAATGTATTGATAAAAATAAGCCTGAAATGATTTGAATTATTAAAAATATTCCTAGTATTGAACCAAAATTTCATAAATAATTAATGTTGATTGGTGTTGGTAAATTAATAAATGATAATGGTAAATTTAATAAATGAGTTTTATAAATTATAGAAATTATTTTTTTCATTTTTTTGTTCGTAAATTTTTATTTTTAATATAACAAATTTTTGTTATAATAAGAAGTATTAAAATTAGAAAAATAATAATAATTAATAAAATTAAATTATTTGGTTTATAGTATAAATTTTTGATAATTTTAAATTTATAATTTTTATGAAAATTAAAATTTAAATGTTTTAGGATAATTTTAATTTGATTGATTTGAAAAATTATAATTAATATAATTAATGAATTTAGAATTAATATTTTATAAATATTATTTTTTTTATTTATTTTATTAATTAATCTAATAAAATAAGAGAATATAATTAAAATTCCTCTAATAAAGATAATTATTAAAATATATAAATTTATTGAAAAATTTTGTTTTATAATTAAAGTATTAAATGTTATATAAATAATATAAAAAATTAAACAAATTAATTGTTTTAAAGGATAATGAAAAATGTTTATATAAAAATAGTAAATAATAAGTATTATATTAATATTTAAATTTATGTATATGATAAAATTAAGAATTAATAAAGTTTTCATTTTTAATTTTTATTAAATTTTTGTTATATTAATATTATAATTAAATTTTTAATTTACAAGATTAATGTTTTTTTTAAAACTATAAAACATTTATATTTAATTGACAAGAAATAGTTTAATAAAAAATAATAATTTTGGGAATTATAGATATTTTTAATAAAATTTTTTTGAAGTTTAATATTATATTTATATATATATATATATATATATATAATTTTAATATAATATTAAATTTATTTTAGATTATATAATTTTTAATATAGTATTTTTGATATTAATTGTTGTATTAAATTATTGAATTTATTTTTTAAGATTTTTAATTGGGGTAGAGTATTTAATTGCAATAATTTTATTTTATTTACTATCAATAGATTATAGTGGATTTTTATATTTAATTTATTTAATTTATTCAGTATGTGAAAGAGTTTTAGGATTATCATTATTAGTAAGATTAAATTATGAATATGGTCATCAAAAAATTAATTTTTTAAATTTAATATAATGAATGAGGTTTTAATTTTATTAGCTGTAATGTTTTTTATAAATTATATTAATTTTTGTATTTTAAGAAATTTAATATTTTTGATAGGAATATATTTTTTAAAAAATATTAGATGAATAAAATGAATTAATATTTTTATAGGCTTAAGAAATAATAATTATTCAAATTATTTAATTTTAATAATAATTTGAGTTTTTGGAATAATTTTTATAAATTTAAATGAAATAAAAAAAGGATGTTTAATATTAAATTTAATTTTATTTTTTTTAATGCTATTAAATTTTATAGTCATAGATTTATTAATATTTTATTTTATATATGAATCTAGATTATTATTAATTTTTTATATAATTATAGAATGAGGGTATAGAGAAGATCGAATTTTAGCTGCATTTTATTTAATATTTTATACATTAGTATTTTCTTTACCAATGTTGTATTTAATTTTTAAAATATTAGAAAGAAGAGGTAGAATAATTTTTTTTTTTTTAGAGATTAAGAATTTTATATTTGATTATTTTAATTTTATATATTTATTAATATCTTTTTTAATTAAAATTCCAATATATATATTTCATGGATGATTAATTAAAGCACATGTTGAAGCTTCATTTTTTAGTTCAATAATTTTAGCTTCAGTAATATTAAAGTTAGGAAGATATGGAATATTACGATTAATTTTAATTTTTAATAATAAATTTGTTAATTTAATTTATTATTTAATAATAATTAATTTATTTGGAATATTGATTTTAAGAATATTATGTTTATTTCAATTTGATATAAAATTAATCATTGCTTTATCTTCAGTAATTCATATAGGAATTATATCTATAGGAATATTTAGTGGTTCAAAAATTGGTTTATTAGGAGGGTTATTAATAATAATTTCTCATGGGTTAGTTTCTTCAGGTTTATTTTATTTAGTTAATGAAATTTATAAACAAACTAATAGACGAATTATTTTTGTAAATAAAGGATTAATTAATTTAATACCTTCAATATCAATAATATGATTTATAATATGTGTTTATAATTCAGGAGCTCCAATTTCTTTAAATATAGTAAGTGAAATTTTTTTATTAATAAGATTAATTATATGATATAAATATTTATTTATATTTTTATTTTTCTATTGTTTATTTAGATTTATTTATTCAATTTATTTATATAGATTTATTCAGTTTGGAAAAATTTATAATTTTAATTTTAATTTAATAAATAGGGGTTTAATAAATTATTTAACTTTAATTTTACATTTATTACCATTAAATTTAATTATTTTAGATTTATTAATTTAATTTA
>NW_026109656.1:0-13164 GCF_024516045.1 Bombus affinis
GAAGCTGCCATGGAAGGTCAAAAGGCTAATCGGCAGTTACCTAGCTGGAAGGAAGATCATCGTGAGCAACCAGCACGGCACGGTGGAGCACGAGGTGGCAGCGGGAGTTCCGCAGGGATCCATCCTCGGACCATTCCTGTGGAACTTGGTATACGACCGGTTGCTCGAGAGACTCGACAACGTGCCAATGGTCAGAGCAACCGCCTTCGCGGATGATCTGGCCATCACATGTTCCGTCGGGAGGAACGAAGAGGCCTCCGCCAAGGTCAACACGATGCTAAGGATCGCCAACGATTGGTGCACGAGTGTCGGGCTCACTCTGGCGAGAGAAAAGACGGAAGTCTTCCTCATCACAAGTTTGCGAGTGCCGAGAGTGGTGAAACTCAGGTTGGGCTCCTCGGACATTGAAACGGTCGATCGCATCAGGTATCTCGGAGTCGTCATCGACTCCAGTCGGAGGTTCGGTGCGCATATCGAGATGGTGTGTAATAGAGCCGACAAGTTAATAGGAGCCCTTAGGGGAATACTACCCAACATCAACGGGCCGCCCAGCTTGGCTCGTAGGCTCTACTACAATGTGTGGGAGTCCATCGTAACTTACGGAGCACCGGTGTGGGCTAGAGCAGCGAATACCGATAAGAACAGGAAAAAGCCGAAACGAGCACAACGAACGGCCCTGTGCATAACAACGACGGCATACCGTACCGTCTCCCACGCGGCACTTTGCGTGTTGACCGGGAATCTCCCGATTTACATAAAGATAAAGATGCTCGGAGAGACCTATGAGAGGAACAAGATCCATGGGTCCAGGATTGGCATGGATGACGGCTGCATGCTGAAGGAGGAACTGGAGGCGATTCGTAAGAAGGCCCAAGAGGACTGGCAGAAGGAGTGGAACAACTACAAAAAGGAGAATATCACAAAGAAATTAATACCGAGTGCGCTGCTATTTACCAAAAAGAAGATGGACATCGATCACCACACCATGCAGCTGCTAACCGGGCATGGGAGCTTCGGTGTCTATAGGAAAAGGATTGGCAAGGACAGCGACAGCAACTGTCTCGACTGTGGAGACCCGAACGACGATGCAGAGCACGCCCTCTTCGCGTGCCCGAAATGGACAGACAGAAGAATCGAGCTGGAGAACGCTCTGGGCGGGAAGATAGACGTGGGCAATCTGATCGCCACGGTGACTGCCAAGAACGAGAGCTGGAATAAATACAGGCAATTCTGCAAGTCCGTCATGTGTCACAGGAGGGTGAGAGCGAGGGCCTGGGAAGAGGCAAGGAGGAGAACGAGCGAAACAACAACTACGCGGAGCAATGAGGGCAAGAATACGAAACAACGAAAAACCGCAGAAGGAGATTAGCCCAGTATTCTGAACTGGCTGAGAGGACGACATGAGCAGTAACTGCCCGAAGAAGTAGATACAACGGGTCACGAAAGGACAACCCTGATGACTGCCGACAGGTTTTACCGGGGTTGTCTGCCCTCAAAGCGGAGGAAGAAGGAGGAGGGGTTTTTAGTGGGTATGGCAACGACATCCGACCGACTCCCACATAACCCAGTGATGCGGGTCACTGGGCATGCGTAATAGCATTTTCCCCTCCCCACGCAAAAAAAAAAGAAAATACAGAATATACAGAATAACTGCCCGAAGAAGAAGATACAACGGGGCATGAAAGGACAACCTGATGACTGCCGACAGGTTTTGTTGTCTGGGGTTGTCTGTCCTCAAAGCAAAGGAAAAAGGAGGAGGGGTTTTTAGTGGGTATGGCAACAACATCCGCCCGAGTCGCACATAACCCAGTGATCCGCATCACTCGATATGCGTAACAGCATTTTCCCCTCCTCAATTTTTCTTTTTTCAGTCTAAATCGAATCCAGGAAGAAGAACTTTCATCCAATTACATACTTCATTAATTCATGAATTATATTCGTTACCGTACGTACAAAAAGAATGTTGACTGATATAAAAATTCAAAGGATAGAACTTCTAAGCTCGCGATTGGAAACAGATTCAGTTCAATGGTTTAATTTGCCATTTAATTGAATTCTCTGGCAATTTCAGCGAACTGTGGGCTTTAAAAGTGTCCCGCATTCAAACGCAAGACTTCTCCTCCACCTTTCCCTTTCTTTCAATTCCAACCTCAAGTAATTGACCTATTAATTCGACGATATATTTACATGCTCGCAAGAGATTCAAACAACTTCGTTGCGTTAAAATCGCAATTATAACCAACACGAATGTCTCAATCAATGTGCAGCTCGAAACAAATAAAAGATAATTAACTTTTCGATATAACGATTGATATGTTTGATGAAGAAAAGTTTATGAATTTTTAAAAACGTCTCCTAGTACATTTAGCATTTTTATGATAAAAACTTAGAACACACGCGCACACATATACTATTCCACGAAATGATTTACACAGCTATGAGTCTGTAATCCTATCATATTATAAAGGGATGAACGAACTTTTCCTAATAAATATAACTTTATACAAAATCTCGTTTAAAAAAATTAGTTTTTTATTCTCATTAAATTAATTTAATATCAGAATATATAATTTTAGTCGTTATCAAAATTTTATGTCAAATGCGTTCATAGATACATATATAAATAAATGTCTAATCCTATGTATTTATTTCAACTGAAATCTTAACTTAAATATTTATTAACAATATTCTGACGAATATGCAATGAAAGATAAAAACAACTTTATTTTTCTTAGAGAAAGTCTCATGCTTCTTACTCATTTTATGTTTCTCGTTGTCAGTGCGTAACTACTTATCAGCCGCATGAATGCTAAGTTTTACTACTGAGAAACGAAGAGACATATAGATGCAAATATACGCTACCTCGCGTGAAAAAACATCAGATACATTAACCAGAAGGAATATCCGATACATATAAAATTCATAGCGTAGTTATTTATACATACAGACGGAATATTTCTCTCTGTATGAAATATTCTTTCTTCTGAATTCTTATTATAAATGTATGTCCATTTCCTACCTTAAAATGTCTCTCCTTTGAAAAACTCCATTTAAATATAACGATTAACAAAATATTACCAATAAAACTATTAAAACGAGATGCTGAAAGAACCTTTTAATGAAGTACAAATGATTATTTCAACTTTAATTCTGTTAAATTTGAATTGAATCATTTATAAACCGAACAGGTGTATAAAATTTTATTGCGTAAAAATCGTGAAGCTGAAAATTAGGAACGAATAACGAATGAGTAACCTAGTTTCATTAAAAGGTACGTGTACGCCGATCCGCGTAACAACTTCGACACTCCAATTATTATAAAGCATGTATCCTTCAGAGATTTTTTGCGCGAACGCAAGATACCTTTTACACGTGCAACTGAATAAGTGGAACGTGATTTTCAATATTTCTTCTTGTAGAACTTGTAACAACGTAACTGTTTCACGAATATTTTCCCTGACACTTTTACAACGATGCGTAAAAATCTCCTTTTCTAATTAATAATTTCAGCATTTCTCTGAACAGTTTCGTTGCGATTAAAAAATATACAAAGCTTACGACGTGCTTGTTTAAAAATATTTATATGGAACAAGATTTCGAATTTGTCACATCAATCGCGATCTCAGCAGGTGTAAATTAATTCGTTCTAATGAACGAATAAATTGAACGGCTCGTGACAAAAATTATCCCTGTCCATGTTTGTCTTTCTAAAACTAATTCAAGGCGAGTTAAATGAATCGCTGTGTACCCTATTCGCGCAGCATGTGTTTTAACGACCAGCATGCAAGCGTTAACGGTATACTTTAGTTTCTCATGGTTGTGTTAAGCTGGTTGCTCTTAGAATGAGCATATACTTACAAAAGGAGGTGAACAGAAGATAGCCCGGCACCATTTTGGCTCCGAATGGTAACAGAAGCAGAGGTTGCAAACCGATGGTCCCGGCACATACATCATTCCATGCGAGACAACTTCTCCTTCGAAATCAGTACAGTGTTTTCCTAAAGCCGCTGAAAACGATTACCAGCGTCAATATCTTTGCCACTCGACAATCGTACGCGCAGTTACGCTAACCGTTTTAACGCCACGCAGCGTGATCGCTCTATTCGCGTACCGTGGTAAATTGTGCCACGATGTATGGTCACGATCATTAATTCGCAACGCGCTCAAGCGTGCTCGTCGCGAGTCATATCAGAGTTTCCTCTCGTAATTACTTGTTTTTCAAATAATCATAAACCAAATAAAAAAAAAAAAATATCAATATAAAAAATTACCTCTTGAATCGGAAAACCAAATCCTGCATTATAGAATGTTATCACGCAAACGAAACGCAGAGCATAAATATTTCGCAAACTTTTGAGTGTTTGTTGTAACGCTTCCAGTATAACCGATGAAATGAAGCGCGAGCACGTCGAACGGTATATTTCGATGAAAAAAACAGGATGAAAAAGGGCAGCGCGATCGCGTCGATCGGTACTCCTCGCAAATAAATAAACGAAGCGCTATCGCGCTGCATATAACATTACGAAAACGACCGTACCAGGAAATTTTTGTTCAACGGATCCGCATTGCGGCTATCACGATGCTTCTTCGTTGCATCGATGCTTCATCGATGAGATTAAAGCACCGTTGAAATAGGTTATTCGATTTCTTACATGGGGAAAAAGTTTTTATATCGTGTTTGCTGTTTTACTTCGCGAGTGTGCTTTACAGTATACGTTAAAACTCCAAGTCGAGCTATCCGAGTTAAAGTCTCTTGAAACTTAAAACGGCACTTAAAGGATATAGGTATAATAGAAGGTTCGTTTAAAATTCAAAAGTGTATATACGTACATATACATTTGAATAAAAATAGCGGATAATCTCAAGTAAAAAAGTAGGTTCGTGCTAGTAAAATGGTTTCAAAATACTTGTCAAAAGTCAAACGACTTGACTAATTAAGAATGGATGTAAGAGATTGAAAGCAAAGGGCATCTAAGAGTATGAATTAAGTAACAAACTCACGGTGACAAAGAGGTTTTCACTCGCTCGAATTCAAATAGATCGGTTAATTTGAACGAAACTTTAGGTGCACGAGAAGCGACACGCGTCCTCAAGGACTACGAAGGTTCTACTCGAACGAATGAAAACTTTTCTCTGGCCCGGTGTGTATACACAAGACGTGCGAATTTAAAGTGCAGATTGTATTAATTGAAATAATTGGTTGGTTTGATCAAATTAATCGTTTTAAGCTAAAATGACGAAGGTCATCCAAGCAATTGATGTCCACTGTAATTATTTGTTAATCGCGCGTGGAATCGGAACGATTCGACCTCGTTCCAACGCGAATCGTTACTAAGGCAGAGACGGTAATTAATAATTGTCGCGTCATTTGTTCGATCGTGTTCACAAATTCAAATACGGCTGAGTGGCGGAAACCATTTATAACACGTCCCGTACCACGTAGGTCGTATACATATCTCAGGATGAATTTTTCGTACTTTGCCGCATATATTCTCCATGTTAGACATACCATAAAATATTTCGCGTATTCCTGTCTAATGTCAGGAATTCTCTTTCCATAGGTCTGCGTTTTCCATATTATCTATTTTGCTTATCAGTAAACATTCTTACAATTTGTGATTAATACTGTACGTACAGGAACGTTAAGTTTTTGACGTTGTAATATTTCACATGAAATAATAATGGCTGTATATCGACTAACTTATTAATTAATTAAATTCGTGTATATCAAGTTTCCTATCATTTAATACTTTCGTGTAACTACAGAGATTTGATACTATGAAATGAAATATAAAACTTGGTAAAAAAACGCGCTTCGTTAGGAAATGAGGGTAATGATGCAAATATTTTTTGTAGCCATTATATAGAATTTCGATGGTATAATTAATCAGTATCAACTTACCAGCCCCTAACGGGAAGAAAGTGACGAAAATAACCTGCAAGCAGATGAGCATTGCAAGTATTTCCGAGTACAAATTCTTCATGGTTGTAAAAAATCAAGAAATGTTGTCGCTGTAGAATAGGTGAAAATCAGGTGTTTCAATATCTGCTGTGCGGGCACTGGAGTGCGTAGGCCAGAAATATCTGCGACAAAAATCAGAATACATTTGTTTTCACATGATTGGATCAATATTGTGTAGGACTAAGCTGATTGAACCTAACACGGGATAATTGTCCAACTTACGACCTTAACAAGCCCGCTTGATTCCCTATAAGTGCTTGAAATTGACGCTTGTATTCTTTCCAGATTAACAAGCTTTACCCCCCCCCTCCCTCTCTATTTCCTTAGATCGAGTTAGACTGCCACAACATATTATCTTTCTTCTTTTCTTTTCTTTTCTTTCGATCTTTTAAAATCTTTTAAAGCCTTAGATCGCTAATTATTATAGTGTATACATTCAATTACTCTGTAAGTCGTAAGTACATGTTTTACGTTATTTTTCATTTTCCAGCTAAATTCCATAAAAACAAGAAATATACTTCCAACGTGTTTTCACATGTCTCTAGCAAAGATCTCAAAAACAAGTTGCGGCGCAATTTAAAACGACAAATAGCACCGTGTGTCTCGTTGTGGCAACGCACGCTTCGTCAGCTTTTTAAAAGCGCTCTCTGTCTGCTGTTTTCTCTCTTCACCGCCTATTCGTTTTTTCTTAACGAGTGAACCCGTTTTTACGAGGACGGGAGCACAGAAATGACGTACTGGCAATTCTGTTTCGTGATGACACAAGCAGCCCGGTTTCAGTGAATTAAACCTGGCCCCAAGCTTCCAATTATCTCTCCCTTCCTTTCCTTTATTTTTCCCTCCTATATCGTTTGAGGTTTGAGGTTTTCTAAATTTCCATTACAATCAACTATGGCTTTTCTCTATTTTATATGTTAGCCGATGATTCATGGCAAAAGCGTCGGCTGTAAAAATATTTGGAGTTGCAACAGCAACAAGTGTGTTTTTTCAAACAGAAAATATTGGAAGCGTACTCGTTGGCAAAACAGTTCACGGATAGTTCGTCCTCTGCTTGTTATTTGTTTCAATACCGTTAGCAAATAAATTCATGGAACATAGTGGTATCGCATAAATTGAAAATAAAAGCTTTGCGTATACTTGGGAGTTGAACTTTGGCTATTATACGTATGTTATATATATATATAGAAGATTGCTTAGAATTTGGAGCTTAATAACATATCTCAAAATCATTGACATTAAAAAAGGTGAACCTTACTTACCAAATTTCCTTCCGTCAAATGATACATAAAAGTTGAAAAAAATAATATACATAGATTTGACTTTCTTCCCCATTATAATTTGAATCACTCGATTTATTCGACTAAAGGTAATCAAGCAATAACCTCACTTTACACGTATTCTCATCACGTGAAATAGATCACATCAGGGATTTTCAAAAGTCGATGAAATATTAATAGCGATTAATTATTTATGGATGTATTCTGCACGGTTAAAGCAATCACCTAGTGAATTATCGAGTTCCAGGAATACGAGCGGTAAACAGGATTGCAGCTATAAATGACTCTCTAATGTGTATATTAGAGATGAATTTGATCATTTATCCTCATAATATGAAATACGCTTTTAAGTGGAAATCATAATTAACAATTTCTGGCAGGGAAAAGTAAATAAATCGATACGTTTAAATCAATATTAGAATTTCTTCATATTTTTATCAAATATTTTTATCAAATATTTTAACATCGTAGAAGTGTCGTTGTAGAGAAATATTAGGTTGTTCCAAAAGTTTCTTTCGTTTTATTAAGAAATGATAGATGTACGATATCTTTTGCTTTATATTATTTTATTGAATTATGTGCGATCCACCTTTCTCCAATTTAATAAAAAATAACATAAAACAAAAAATGTTGTGTATCTATCATTTCTTTATAAAACGAAAGAAAATTTTGCGACAATCTAATAGAAATTTAGCTTTAACACGATATAAAAATGGATCGTTATGCCCCTAGGAGATAAGAACAATATGATTAATATTAATAATGAATAGGTTAACGTAACGTAAAGCAGCTTTTGCAGAAGGCTATTACCTGAAAATGTTTACTAAATAATGATAACATGAATTTTCTTAAGTACCCCATTTGATACTTAATCTACTTTGTAAATACTGTACGTCCTAACTTTGAAAGAATGCAATTTTACCCAGAATGTTTCAAATTACCTAGCCGTATTGTTTCCTTGTAATATAATTTATTCTTTTATAATTCTTTTATAATTCTTTCCACTTTATTGACTTCTAAACGTTAATGTAATATAATTTTTATAATATAATTTTAATCGAAGTTATTTAAAATTTGTAATATCTCATCCCTACTAGAATAATATTAACAAATGTGCAGAGCTCAAGTCGAATAACACCGGCTCAGATAAATGATCATCAAACTTACTTTTGTTATCGTCGATGTCAGTGATTTTAAACCAGCCAACGTCCATGGCAATCAATATTATTTAGCCGGTCTTAACGCAATGTAAAAAGCAAAAAAAAAAGAAAAAAAAAAAGAGGAAGGAAGGAACAGGGAGGCAAAGAGATAAAACGAATTTTTCATTTTCTCGAAACTAGATCGAGTTTCAAGCTGCTCGTAAAAGAGTCTGTAGCCAATCCGACTAAATTCGACGAACCGCGCTTTAAAATTCCCAGAGAACTGTGATAACCATCGAAATCTGTACAATTTGTCGATTCATCGCTTGATTAAAAAATGGAACAAAATGAGGCTGATCAGCCGGCCTTTGAACTTCTAATGATCCCTATCGTTATACCCTAGGTTGAATGCTACGATATAAGCCGAGACAGCTATAAGTAGGGTTCACGCCATCTATTATTCACGCGTTACACATTCGCCAGACAGACGCGTCTAACGGTTGACATTGTTTTCTACCCTCAGTTCCAACGCAATTACGTTGCTACGTGCAATCAAGTATCGAGTGAAGCTAATGATAAGTTGTTGTTCGATGCTACACAATTACTAAAATTATTCAAATTAAACTAATTTAGTCTAAAAGAAACGAGTAATTTCGTTATATATTTCCTTTCATAATAAGCCACGGTTGGAATATAGTAGCTGACGAAAATATTCGTATATTTGTAGAAACATTTTAGGGCTGTATTATGCATAACGGCACTATAGAATTAATACTGTAACAGAATTCTACTATCATGGTTATGCTGGTAATATTCGAAACAAATCTGAAAATCTATGTAGATGTTGTAAGATATTCAGTACGAATACTGTGCATTACTGGTATGTACATAATCACGACGAGATAAGGAAGGTACTGTTCTCTATTGCTCATCGCTACCCGTTGCTAGTAGCAACGTACTATGCATATATATCTCGTAAAGATTTTAAATGTAGCCAACGAGACCATTTTTAATATTTGACTATCGTGACCCATTACAGTTTCATCACTTTCAATTAATTGAACAGGACCCGCACCTTAAGACTAAAATACACAATATAAGTATGCGACAGAAAATCTTTTAAAATTTACGGACGACTATTTATGGTATTTAAAGGCAGCAAAGACAATAATAGCGGAATATTAGCTGCGGATTTTCCTCGAATCGTAGCATACAATATGGAATCTGATTATTAAAAATTACAGTGGAAATTTCCATAAGATATTCGTGCTTGTGGCATTTTGGAAATAAATTCTTAACCCAAATGGACAACCTCGATATTCGAGAAATTTTGTGAAGCTGACGTCAATGGCGATATCTACTGTTGTTGTGCTATCATTTCATAGTAAGCTGTAGTGATTGCACTTCTATTCACGGAATTGATTTATTCCACACAAAAGTTGACAACAATAATCGAAAAAAGAAAAATATATTACCGCCTTTCACATCAGCATACACAAGCACATAGGATTTCACACGAATATACACACTTGTAAATTCGACGAAACGATCAAATTTAATTATTTTTCGATTTTTCGGGCATCAAGTACTACATCAAACGTTACACATCAAACGTTAAAATACGGCGAGCATACAAAATGTACAAACCACTCTAAATTAATTAACTTTGAACGTTATTGATTAATTAAAAAAAACCACTGTTGCGTTGAGTTTTACATTTTAAAAAGTTGTTATCCGTTTTTGCTTTGTTTAAAACTAAAAACAGGACTACGTTCATTGTAAGTCGTAAATATCCCTTTTATTTATTTAAACAAACAGATATTTAAACAAACAATTTATAAATATATAATTTATTTACGTATATTTGTAATATCTGTTTTACAAAATTTGTACAACCATTTATCCATTTATCTATTTTATTTGCATATAATTTTTATAGACTTTTTTTTTTTTTTTTTTAAGAACGAAAAATTGTGATTCTATTTTAAGACATGTCAGGCTGAAGCGATACGCGATATATATTTCTATTCGGATTTCACCGTCGTCGTAACCGATGCTATTGGAAACGTTTCACAATAGACGTCTTACAAGCGCTTGCAATGTCCGTCATGTGTAAGGCTCTACCACTGAATCGCGGCTGCCATTTAGTGATTAAGGTCGATCACTTAGAGACGTTAATCCGCCATAATGGTGAGCAATACATCGAAGCCATTATTGAAAGCATAGTTACGCTTTAATTTCATCGATCTTATTCACAAATAGAAGTGTACAAATTATAGGATTTCCAAATATTTAGTTTAGTTAAAAGGAGATATGAAAATGACAGGTATATTCAAAGGATAAAACAGAACCGTACCGAATTGTAAAGTTTCAAATCATTATAACTATTTAAATTTGAAAAATCCTACTATATTTATACAATATATTTTTATTAAGAATGGAAGAAATTTCGAAAAATCCGCCAACACTTTTTACTGTCGTCTTGAAGCACACCATATGTTAAGCTTCTTCGTCAAATTCGTACAAATTTTATCGCCGATGTAACGAACGTTTCGAACATGTAGCACGCACGCGTCAACGCCTACATTTGGATTTTAAATATATGTTTTATGCATTAAATGTATTTGTACTTTCTTGCGCAATTTCTTTTAATTTGTTACGATATGAAGGGTTTAATTACGTTTAAGATATCTATCTGAATCCTTTAAATTCAAAGTTCTTTAAAATATTACGTTACGTAAAATAATCGTTTTTCCACTTTATTGTATCATAAAATAGTTACTTAAATTCATATTACTTAAAGAATCTTCCTACAGAAAGAATAAAAAAGAATAAAATCCTATATGTTAAATTTTACGTGGTTGATGGAATACATAGCGATGACGAGAACTAACTACAGACAACAAGAAACTATTAGCGAAGGCAACTGGTGACTATGAATGTCGTCCCTATAATACGTGGCGACTAAGGAGAACAACTACCAACTACGGATAACAAGTAATAACCAACTGTCTCGTTTCTAAGAGGCAACTAACTTGCAATTATCCTCCTTTGATGGTTTCTGTAGCGTGATATACGTCTTGAACGTAGTTAAAGAATATGGTCGCTGCTGAATGGCGATTTGACAGCAAGGCGATCCCGCCAGTTCAAAGCTTGACATTGCAAGCTACCGAAAACCATTAAACCATCTTGTTATCGAATATCTAGCTTTCAGAAGAACCCTTGTGATATGATATGACGTCATGACATTTTTATGACGAAGATGAACAAACACCGACCTCTAACGAAACAAATTTTTATTAAGTGCCGTATGTGGGTTGCAGGCCGGCCAATCAAGGAAATTTATCGAATGTATAAAGTAAAATATATACGAATATATTCGATATATCATAAAATGCCCGCGTTATATCGTCTAACAGCATAAAGAAAGCTGAATTTAAGGAATTAAAAAATTGAAATACCAATTATAAGAGAGTTAATTAAATTCAAACCTATCGATGATTCAAACCTCTCATAAAGACCTATATTTCCTGGAAATTGATATCTTTCGAATTCTAAATTCTCCTTAGAAAGTATCACAGAGAAAATATGAAACTTGAAAAGTACATCACGCTGATGCCTCGATAAACCGTCGTGTCGATAAATCCATGTGTCCGAGCGATGAATTTTCCCCAAACAACAAAAAACTGAAGGGAAATCTTCTTTGAAGGACGTGACAAGGTGGGAGAAGCGGGAACAATGATCACGCGATAAACTGATGGTGTACGTATAGAACGAGTGTTGCGAGAGAATTATCGAGAAACAAAAAAAGAAAAAATAATCGTTGGCCGGCGCGACTATACGCTGTCGACGGGCAAACAGCGACTGAGACTAACTGAAACGAACTCTGTCACAGTATGAGCACGGGCTGCGTTCGCGGGTCGATCGAACACGTTCTGCGCCTCTCCTCGGCACCGGCGTCAAAACCACCCCCGATGGCTGCAACGCACTGGTGCGCTTGCAACATTAACCACTGGTCCTTCCTTTTTCGTGTGATATTATACCAGCATCTGTGATGCCATTTCAAAGACCGCAATCAAAGCATTAAATTGAAGCCAGATTAAAGCGACGCGATAATATTACCCCAATATTCGTCCGTAAATGTTACCGTATAGATGTTTAATTTAGCATTATTATGCTTCGAATAATTTACTATCACATGTTCCACAAGAAAACATATGTTTCACTTTTCCCCGTAGTATGATTGTAATTTATATCAAATATTTATAATTTATAATTTATAATATTTATAATTCACTGAAAGTATCTTCCTGTCACGATTATAGGCGTAAAATGTCAAATTAAAAGTACCAAATTAAAAACATATGGTATCCCGAAACCAAACGTACGACATGGCGAATCACGATGATACGATAAAAATTGATCTATGTCTTGATTTATTCAAACAGAACGAACTTACTCGAACTTTTCCAGAATAAACGATTTATTCGATAATATCCGTCACCAGCTTCTCTTCCTTCAACGGTAACAACTGACACCGAAAGCTCGAGAGACCCGAACGGTGAGACGTACCCAGAAGCAATGCAGTTACCTGGGCAAAGAGTCCCAAAGACCAAGGACGTAGGAAATTTCGAGAAACGGAAATGGAAACTGGAGTGGCGCGTCAATCAGCACTGACGGAAACTAACAAAAATGAAAAAAACCAAACTAATTCGTTTCACAAATTATTAAAACGATATTATTCAAAATTTCACTTGATTTTCTCACTGCACGCGTCAATATTTGT
>NW_026109657.1:0-12740 GCF_024516045.1 Bombus affinis
TTACGTTATAATACATATCGTTATATTGCATCACTAAATGAAGTATAACCTTATATACTATTACGTTATAAGGTATAATGTTATATTGCATCACTATGTGATTTATAACGTTATATACTATTACGTTATAAGGTATAACGTTATATTGCATCACTATATGATGTATAACGTTTATACTATTACGTTATAACTTATAACATTATATTGCATCACTATATGACGTATAGCGTTATGGAGTATTACGTTTTATCGTATAACGTTATGTTGCATTACTATATGATGTATAACGTTATGGAGTATTACGTTACAACCTATAATGTTATACTGCGTCACTATATGACGTATAACGTTATGTACTATTACGTTATAATGTATAACGTTATATTGCATCACTATATCACTTATAACGTTATATTTCATCACTATATGATGTATAACGTTTATACTATTACGTAATAACTTATAACATTATATTGCATCACTATATGACGTATAACGTTATGGAGTATTACGTTTTATCGTATAACGTTATATTGCATTACTATATGACGTATAACGTCATATACTATTAGGTAATAACCTATAACTATGTACTGCATCACTATATGACGTATAACGTTATATACTATTACGTTACAATGTATAACGTTATATTGCATCACTATACCACTTATAACATTATATAGCATCGCTATATGACGTATAACGTTATGAACTATTACGTTATAACGTATAGCGTTATAGAGTATTACCTTACATCGTATAACGATTTATACTATTACGTTATAACGCATAACGTTACATTGCATCACTATATCACTTATAACGTTATATTGCATCACTATATCACTTATAACGTTATATTGTATCACTATATGAAGCATAACGTCATATACTATTACATTGTAACGTATAACGTTATAGAGAATTCCGCTATAACGTATGACTACATGTTGCATCACTATATGACGAATAACGTCATATACTGTTACGTTATAACGTATAACGTTATGTTGCATTACTATATGACGCATAACGTTATGGAGCATTACGTTACAACGTATAACGACATATTGCATTACTATGTGACGCATAACGTTATATACTATTGCGTTATAACCTATAACGTTATACTGCATCTCTATATGACGTATAACGTTATATACTATTACGTTATAAGGTATAACGTTATATTGCATCACTATATCACTTATAACGTTATATTGCATCACTATATGATGTATAACGTTTATACTATTACGTTATAACTTATAACATTATCTTGCATCACTATATGACGTATAACGTTATGGAGTATTTCGTTTTATCTTATAACGTTATATTGCATTACTATATGACGTATAACGTTATGGAGTATTACGTTACAACCTATAATGTTATACTGCGTCACTATATGACGTGTAACGTTATATACTATTACGTTATAAGGTATAACGTTATATTGCATCACTATATCACTTATAACGATATATTGCATCACTATATGAAGTATAACCTTATATACTATTACATTATAAGGTATAACGTTATATTGCATCACTATATGATGTATAACGTTTATACTATTACGTTATAACTTATAACGTTATATTGCATCACTATATGACGTATAACGTTATAGAGTATTACGTTACAACCTATAATGTTATTCTGCGTCACTATATGACGTATAACGTTATAAACTATTACGTTATAAGGTATAACGATATAATGCATCACTATATGAAGTATAACCTTATATAGTATTACGTTATAAGGTATAACGGTATATTGCATCACTATATGAAGTATAACCTTATATACTATTACATTATAAGGTATAACGATATATTGCATCACTATATGAAGTATAACCTTATATAGTATTACGTTATAAGGTATAACGATATATTGCACCACTATATGACGTATAACGTCATATACTATTAGGTTATAACCTATAACGATGTACTGCATCACTATATGACGTATAACGTTATATACTATTACGTTATAATGTATAACGTTATATTGCATCACTATATCACTTATAACATTATATAGCATCGCTATATGACGTATAACGTTATGAACTATTACGTTATAACGTATAGCGTTATAGAGTATTACCTTATATCGTATAACGATTTATACTATTACTTTATAACGCAAAACGTTACATTGCATCACAATATCACTTATAACGTTATACTGCATCACTATATCACTTATAACGTTATATTGTATCACTATATGACGCATAACGTCATATACTATTACATTGTAACGTATAACGCTATAGAGAATTACGCTATAACGTATGACTACATGTTGCATCACTATATGACGAATAACGTCATATACTGTTACGTTATAACGTATAACGTTATATTGCATTACTATATGACGCATAACGTTATGGAGCATTACGTTACAACGTATAACGACATATTGCATGACTATGTGACGTATAACGTTATATACTATTGCGTTATAACATATAACTTTATATTGCATCACTATGTGACGCATAACGTTATATACTATTACGTTATAATGCATAACGTTATATTGCATCACTATATGACGTATAACGTTATATACTATTACCTTATAACGGATAAAGATATATTTCATCACTATGTGACGTATAACATTATATACTATTACGTTATTACCCATAAAGTTATACTGAATCACTGTATGACGTATAACGTCATATACTGTTATAACGTATAACGTTATATTGCATTACTGTATGACGTATAACGTTATGGAGTATTACGTTACAACCTATAACGTTATACTGCGTCACTATATGACGTATAACGTTATATACTATTGCGTTATAAGGTATAAGGATATATTGCATCACTATGTGACGTATAATGTTATATACTATTACGTTATAACACATAACGTCATATTGCATCGTATATGACGTATAACGTTATATACTATTGCGTTATAAGGTATAATGTTATATTGCATCACTATGTGACGTATAATGTTATATACTATTACGTTATAATACATATCGTTATATTGCATCACTAAATGAAGTATAACCTTATATACTATTACGTTATAAGGTATAATGTTATATTGCATCACTATGTGATTTATAACGTTATATACTATTACGTTATAAGGTATAACGTTATATTGCATCACTATATGATGTATAACGTTTATACTATTACGTTATAACTTATAACATTATATTGCATCACTATATGACGTATAACGTTATGGAGTATTACGTTTTATCGTATAACGTTATGTTGCATTACTATATGATGTATAACGTTATGGAGTATTACGTTACAACCTATAATGTTATACTGCGTCACTATATGACGTATAACGTTATGTACTATTACGTTATAATGTATAACGTTATATTGCATCACTATATCACTTATAACGTTATATTTCATCACTATATGATGTATAACGTTTATACTATTACGTAATAACTTATAACATTATATTGCATCACTATATGACGTATAACGTTATGGAGTATTACGTTTTATCGTATAACGTTATATTGCATTACTATATGACGTATAACGTCATATACTATTAGGTAATAACCTATAACTATGTACTGCATCACTATATGACGTATAACGTTATATACTATTACGTTATAATGTATAACGTTATATTGCATCACTATATCACTTATAACATTATATAGCATCACTATATGACGTATAACGTTATGGAGTATTTCGTTTTATCTTATAACGTTATATTGCATTACTATATGACGTATAACGTTATGGAGTATTACGTTACAACCTATAATGTTATACTGCGTCACTATATGACGTGTAACGTTATATACTATTACGTTATAAGCTATAACGATATAATGCATCACTATATGAAGTATAACCTTATATACTATTACATTATAAGGTATAACGTTATATTGCATCACTATATGATGTATAACGTTTATACTATTACGTTATAACTTATAACGTTATATTGCATCACTATATGACGTATAACGTTATACAGTATTACGTTACAACCTATAATGTTATTCTGCGTCACTATATGACGTATAACGTTATATACTATTACGTTATAAGGTATAACGATATAATGCATCACTATATGAAGTATAACCTTATATAGTATTACGTTATAAGGTATAACGGTATATTGCATCACTATATGAAGTATAACCTTATATACTATTACATTATAAGGTGTAACGATATATTGCATCACTATATGAAGTATAACCTTATATAGTATTACGTTATAAGGTATAACGATATATTGCACCACTATATGACGTATAACGTCATATACTATTAGGTTATAACCTATAACGATGTACTGCATCACTATATGACGTATAACGTTATATACTATTACGTTATAATGTATAACGTTATATTGCATCACTATATCACTTATAACATTTTATAGCATCGCTATATGACGTATAACGTTATGAACTATTACGCTATAACGTATAGCGTTATAGAGTATTACCTTATATCGTATAACGATTTATACTATTACTTTATAACGCAAAACGTTACATTGCATCACAATATCACTTATAACGTTATACTGCATCACTATATCACTTATAACGTTATATTGTATCACTATATGACGCATAACGTCATATACTATTACATTGTAACGTATAACGTTATAGAGAATTACGCTATAACGTATGACTACATGTTGCATCACTATATGACGAATAACGTCATATACTGTTACGTTATAACGTATAACGTTATATTGCATTACTATATGACGCATAACGTTATGGAGCCTTACGTTACAACGTATAACGATATGTTGCACTACTATGTGACGCATAACGTTATATACTATTGCGTTATAACCTATAACGATGTACTGCATCACTATATGACGTATAACGTTGTATACTATTACGTTATAAGGTATAACGATATACTGCACCACTATATTACGTATAGCGTCATATACTATTACGTAATAACAGATAACGATATATTGCATCACTATGTGACGTATAACGTTATATACTATTGCGTTAGAACCTATAACGTTTTACTGCATCACTATATGACGTATAACGTTATATACTATTACGTTATAACATATAACGATATATTGCGTCACTATGTGACGTATAACGTTATATACTATTACGTTATAATGCATATCGTTATATTGCATCACTATATGACGAATAACGTTATATACTATTACGTAATAACAGATAACAATAAATTTCATCACTATGTGACGTACAACGTTATTTACTATTACGTAATTACCTATAACGTTATACTGCATCACTATATGACGTATAACGTCATATACTGTTATAACGCATAACGTTATATTGCATTAATATATGACGTATAACGTTATGGAGTATTACGTTACAACCTGTAATGTTATACTGCGTCACTATATAACGTATAAAGTTACGTACTATTACCATATAAGGTATAACGATATAATGCATCACTATATGAAGTATAACCTTATATACTATCACGTAATAAGGTATAACGATATATTGCATCACTATATGAAGTATAACCTTATATACTATTACATTATAAGGTATAACAATATATTGCACCACTATATGACGTATAACGTCATATACTGTTACGTTATAACCTATAACGTTATACTGCATCACCATATGACGTATAACGTTATATACTATTATTTTATAACGGATAACGATATATTTCATCACTATGTGACTTATAACGTTATATGCTATTACGTTACTACCTATAACGTTATACTGCATCACTATATGACGTATAACGTTATATACTGTTACAACGTATAACGTTATTTTGCATTACTATATGACGTATAACGTTATGGAGTATTACTTTACAACATATAACGTTATACTGCGTCACTATATGACGTATAATCTTATATACTATTACGTTATAGCCTATAACGATGTACTGCAGAACTATATGACGTATAACGTTGTATACAATTACGTTATAAGGTATAACGATATATTGCACCACTATATGACGTATAACGTTATAGAGTATTACCTTATATCGTATAACGATTTATACTATTTCGTTATAACGCATAACGTTATATTGCATAACTATATCACTTATAACGTTATATTGCATCACTATATCACTTATAACGTTATAGTGCATCACTATGTGATGTATAACGTTTACACTATTACGTTATAACTTATAACGTTATATTGCATCACTATATGACGTATAACGTTATGGAGTATTACGTTTTAACGTATAACGTTATATTGCATTACTATATGACGCATAACGTTGCGGTGCATTACGTTACAACGTATAACGAAATATTGCATGACTATATGACGGATAACGTCATATACTGTTACGTTATAACGTATAACGGTATATTGCCTTACTATATGACGAATAACGTTATGGAGCATTACGTTACAACGTATCACGTCATATTGCATTACTATGTTACGTATAACGTTATATACTATTGCGTTATAAGGTATAATGTTATATTGCATCACTATGTGACGAATAATGTTATATACTATTACGTTATAATACATATCGTTATATTGCATCACTAAATGAAGTATAACCTTATATACTATTACGTTATAAGGTATAATGTTATATTGCATCACTATGTGATTTATAACGTTATATACTATTACGTTATAAGGTATAACGTTATATTGCATCACTATATGATGTATAACGTTTATACTATTACGTTATAACTTATAACATTATATTGCATCACTATATGACGTATAACGTTATGGAGTATTACGTTTTATCGTATAACGTTATGTTGCATTACTATATGACGTATAACGTTATGGAGTATTACGTTACAACCTATAATGTTATACTGCGTCACTATATGACGTATAACGTTATGTACTATTACGTTTATAAGGTATAACGATATAATGCATCACTATATGAAAGTATAACCTTATATACTATTACGTTATAAGGTATAACGATATATTGCATCACTATATGAAGTATAACCTTATATACTATTACATTATAAGGTATAACGTTATATTGCATCACTATATGATGTATAACGTTTATACTATTACGTTATAACTTATAACGTTATATTGCATCACTATATGACGTATAACGTTATAGAGTATTACGTTACAACCTATAATGTTATTCTGCGTCACTATATGACGTATAACGTTATAAACTATTACGTTATAAGGTATAACGATATAATGCATCACTATATGAAGTATAACCTTATATAGTATTACGTTATAAGGTATAACGGTATATTGCATCACTATATGAAGTATAACCTTATATACTATTACATTATAAGGTATAACGATATATTGCATCACTATATGAAGTATAACCTTATATAGTATTACGTTATAAGGTATAACGATATATTGCACCACTATATGACGTATAACGTCATATACTATTAGGTTATAACCTATAACGATGTACTGCATCACTATATGACGTATAACGTTATATACTATTACGTTATAATGTATAACGTTATATTGCATCACTATATCACTTATAACATTATATAGCATCGCTATATGACGTATAACGTAATGAACTATTACGTTATAACGTATAGCGTTATAGAGTATTACCTTATATCGTATAACGATTTATACTATTACTTTATAACGCAAAACGTTACATTGCATCACAATATCACTTATAACGTTATACTGCATCACTATATCACTTATAACGTTATATTGTATCACTATATGACGCATAACGTCATATACTATTACATTGTAACGTATAACGTTATAGAGAAATTACGCTATAACGTATGACTACATGTTGCATCACTATATGACGAATAACGTCATATACTGTTACGTTATAAACGTATACCGTTATATTGCATTTACTATATGACGCATAACGTTATGGAGCCTTACGTTACAACGTATAACGATATGTTGCACTACTATGTGACGCATAACGTTATATACTATTGCGTTATAACCTATAACGATGTACTGCATCACTATATGACGTATAACGTTGTATACTATTACGTTATAAGGTATAACGATATACTGCACCACTATATTACGTATAGCGTCATATACTATTACGTTATAACCTATAACGATGTACTGCATCACTATATGACGTATAACGTTATATACTATTACGTTATAAGCCATAACGTTATTTAGCATCACTATATCACTTATGACGTTATATAGCTTCCCTATATGACGTATAACGTCATATACTATTACGTAATAACAGATAACGATATATTGCATCACTATGTGACGTATAACGTTATATACTATTCCGTTAGAACCTATAACGTTTTACTGCATCACTATATGACGTATAACGTTATATACTATTACGTTATAACATATAACGATATATTGCGTCACTATGTGACGTATAACGTTATATACTATTACGTTATAATGCATATCGTTATATTGCATCACTATATGACGAATAACGTTATATACTATTACGTAATAACAGATAACAATAAATTTCATCACTATGTGACGTACAACGTTATTTACTATTACGTAATTACCTATAACGTTATACTGCATCACTATATGACGTATAACGTCATATACTGTTATAACGCATAACGTTATATTGCATTAATATATGACGTATAACGTTATGGAGTATTACGTTACAACCTATAATGTTATACTGCGTCACTATATGACGTATAACGTTATATACTATTACGTTTTAAGGTATAACGTTATATTGCAACACTATATCACTTATATCAATATATTTTATCACTATATTACGCATAACGTCATATACTATAACATAATAACGTATAACGTTATAGAGAATTACGCTATAACATATGACTGCATATTGCATCACTATATGACGAATAACGTCATATACTGTTACGTTATAACGTATAACGTTATATTGCATTACTATATGACGCATAACGTTATGGAGCATTACGTTACAACGTATAACGACATATTGCATGACTATGTGACGTATAACGTTATATACTATTGCGTTATAACATATAACTTTATATTGCATCACTATGTGACGTATAACGTTATATACTATTACGTTATAATGCATAACGTTATATTGCATCACTATATGACGTATAACGTTATATACATATTACCTTATAACGGATAAAGATATATTTCATCACTATGTGACGTATAACATTATATACTATTACGTTTATTACCCATAAAGTTATACTGAATCACTGTATGACGTATAACGTCATATACTGTTATAACGTATAACGTTATATTGCATTACTGTATGACGTATAACGTTATGGAGTATTACGTTACAACCTATAAGGTTATACTGCGTCACTATATGACGTATAACGTTATATACTATTGCGTTATAAGGTATAAGGATATATTGCATCACTATGTGACGTATAATGTTAATATACTATTACGTTATAACACATAACGTCATATTGCATCGTAATATGACGTATAACGTTATATAGTATTGCGTTATAAGGTATAATGTTATATTGCATCACTATGTGACGTATAATGTTATATACTATTACGTTATAATACATATCGTTATATTGCATCACTAAATGAAGTATAACCTTATATACTATTACGTTATAAGGTATAATGTTATATTGCATCACTATGTGATTTATAACGTTATATACTATTACGTTATAAGGTATAACGTTATATTGCATCACTATATGATGTATAACGTTTATACTATTACGTTATAACTTATAACATTATATTGCATCACTATATGACGTATAACGTTATGGAGTATTACGTTTTATCGTATAACGTTATGTTGCATTACTATATGATGTATAACGTTATGGAGTATTACGTTACAACCTATAATGTTATACTGCGTCACTATATGACGTATAACGTTATGTACTATTACGTTATAATGTATAACGTTATATTGCATCACTATATCACTTATAACGTTATATTTCATCACTATATGATGTATAACGTTTTATACTATTACGTAATAACTTATAACATTATATTGCATCACTATATGACGTATAACGTTATGGAGTATACGTTTTATCGATATAACGTTATATTGCATTACTATATGACGGTATAACGTCATATACTATTATGTAATAACCTATAACTATGTACTGCATCACTATATGACGTATAACGTTATATTACTATTACGTTATAATGTATAACGTTATATTGCATCACTATATCACTTATAACATTATATAGCATCGCTATATGACGTATAACGTTATGAACTATTACGTTATAACGTATAGCGTTATAGAGTATTACCTTACATCGTATAACGATTTATACTATTACGTTATAACGCATAACGTTACATTGCATCACTATATCACTTATAACGTTATATTGCATCACTATATCACTTTATAACGTTATATTGTATCACTATATGAAGCATAACGTCATATACTATTACATTGTAACGTATAACGTTATAGAGAATTCCGCTATAACGTATGACTACATGTTGCATCAGTATATGACGAATAACGTCACATACTGTTACGTTATAACGTATAACGTTATGTTGCATTACTATATGACGCATAACGTTATGGAGCATTACGTTACAACGTATAACGACATATTGCATTACTATGTGACGCATAACGTTATATACTATTGCGTTATAACCTATAACGTTATACTGCATCTCTATATGACGTATAACGTTATATACTATTACGTTATAAGGTATAACGTTATATAGCATCACTATATCACTTATAACGTTATATTGCATCACTATATGATGTATAACGTTTATACTATTACGTTATAACTTATAACATTATCTTGCATCACTATATGACGTATAACGTTATGGAGTATTTTCGTTTTATCTTATAACGTTATATTGCATTACTATATGACGTATAACGTTATGGAGTATTACGTTACAACATATAAATGTTATACTGCGTCACTATATGACGTGTAACGTTATATACTATTACGTTATAAGCTATAACGATATAATGCATCACTATATGAAGTATAACCTTATATACTATTACGTTATAAGGTATAACGATATATTGCATCACTATATGAAGTATAACCTTATATACTATTACATTATAAGGTATAACGTTATATTGCATCACTATATGATGTATAACGTTTATACTATTACGTTATAACTTATAACGTTATATTGCATCACTATATGACGTATAACGTTATAGAGTATTACGTTACAACCTATAATGTTATTCTGCGTCACTATAAGACGTATAACGTTATATACTATTTACGTTATAAGGTATAACGATATACTGCACCACTATATTACGTATAGCGTCATATACTATTACGTTATAACCTATAACGATGTACTGCATCACTATATGACGTATAACGTTATATACTATTACGTTATAAGCCATAACGTTATTTAGCATCACTATATGAAGTATAACCTTATATAGTATTACGTTATAAGGTATAACGATATATTGCACCACTATATGACGTATAACGTCATATACTATTAGGTTATAACCTATAACGATGTACTGCATCACTATATGACGTATAACGTTATATACTATTACGTTATAATGTATAACGTTATATTGCATCACTATATCACTTATAACATTATATAGCATCGCTATATGACGTATAACGTTATGAACTATTACGTTATAACGTATAGCGTTATAGAGTATTACCTTATATCGTATAACGATTTATACTATTACTTTATAACGCAAAACGTTACATTGCATCACAATATCACTTATAACGTTTATACTGCATCACTATATCACTTATAACGTTATATTGTATCACTATATGACGCATAACGTCTATACTATTACATTGTAACGTATAACGCTATAGAGAATTACGCTATAACGTATGACTACATGTTGCATCACTATATGACGAATAACGTCATATACTGTTACGTTATAACGTATAACGTTATATTGCATTACTATATGACGCATAACGTTATGGAGCATTACGTTACAACGTATAACGACATATTGCATGACTATGTGACGTATAACGTTATATACTATTGCGTTATAACATATAACTTTATATTGCATCACTATGTGACGCATAACGTTATACTATTACGTTATAATGCATAACGTTATATTGCATCACTATATGACGTATAACGTTATATACTATTACCTTATAACGGATAAAGATATATTTCATCACTATGTGACGTATAACATTATATACTATTACTTATTACCCATAAAGTTATACTGAATCACTGTATGACGTATAACGTCATATACTGTTATAACGTATAACGTTATATTGCATTACTGTATGACGTATAAACGTTATGGAGTATTACGTTACAACCTATAACGTTATACTGCGTCACTATATGACGTATAACGTTATATACTATTGCGTTTATAAGGTATAAGGATATATTGCATCACTATGTGACGTATAATGTTATATACTATTACGTTATAACACATATCGTCATATTGCATCGTATATGACGTATAACGTTATATACTATTGCGTTATAAGGTATAATGTTATATTGCATCACTATGTGACGTATAATGTTATATACTATTACGTTATAATACATATCGTTATATTGCATCACTAAATGAAGTATAACCTTATATACTATTACGTTATAAGGTATAATGTT